>NW_023994148.1:662500-675391 GCF_015586225.1 Lucilia sericata | reverse complement strand
AGAAAATGTTGCTCTGTTATAGACAACTTTTCTATAGAAAATGTTGCTTGTTACAGACAATTTTCTATAGAAAATGTTGCTCTGTTATAGACAACTTTTCTATAGAAAATGTTGCTCTGTTACAGACAAATTTTCTATAGAAAATGTTGCTCTGTTACAGACAACTTTTCTATAGAAAATGTTGCTCTGTTACAGACAACTTTTCTATAGAAAATGTTGCTCTGTTGCAGACAACTTTTCTATAGAAAATGTTGCTCTGTTACAGACAACTTTTCTATAGAAAAAGTTGCTCTGTTACAGACAACTTTTCTATAGAAAAAGTTGCTCTGTTACAGACAACTTTTCTATAGAAAAAGTTGCTCTGTTACAGACAACTTTTCTATAGAAAAAGTTGCTCTGTTACAGACAACTTTTCTATAGAAAAAGTTGCTTTGTTACAAACAACTTTTCTTTAGCAAAAGTTGCTCTGTTACAAGACAACTTTTCTATGGAAAACGTTGTTCTGTTATAGACAACTTTTCTATAGAAAAAGTTGCTTTGTTACAGACAACTTTTCTATAGTTAAAGTTGCTCTGTTGCAGACAACTTTTGAAAAAGTTGCTTGTTACAGACAACTTTTCTATAAAAAAGTTGTTTTGTTATTCTGTTAGGAAAAGCCGATTTTCTATCCTATTACCTAGTCTTTTGTCTAGTCTCTGAAGTTTATGTAAATCTCTTCAAATACTTTCTTCCTTTCACCCTTGTTTATTTGTAATTTGAACTTTAAATTTGATCACGTGTGCTGCACTAATTGAGTTTTAAACCTAAGTATTTTTTTCAAAATTTATTTCCCTATAAAACATTGTGTAAATTTATGTAAAAGTTTTTAACTAAAAACTACTTTCACACATTGTAAAAATCTTTAAAAAATATATCACCATATTAAAAAAAAAAAAAAATTGAATAAAATAGAGTAGGACTTTATTAAAATTAGAAAAAAAGAAACCTTTTTCTTTTTCAATATTTTGTGTTAAAAGATAAAATACTAGTCGTCCCGTAAGAGGTTTGCTGTTTGCATGTTAAATTATATGAATTGGCAGTTATACAAACACACACGATTTAGCCTTTATCGACCAAGCCAATATCATATGTTTGTACTTGGGTATTGAAAATAAATAAAAATTGCGAAAGAAAAAGAATTGTATTGAATCTTAAACATATGGAAATTTCCTTACAAATAGTGTATTTATGTTTAAAAACATGTAGCCAAAAGGCTTCCAAATTTAACAACAGCAAATCTGTTTAAAGAAAATGTTCAAAGCATCGTCTCAGGCAGCTAACACAGTGGGTCGAATAATTGGATTAACATCTTAAATTAGATATTGTCTTCGATGTCTCATATAAAGCCTAGCAAGACCTAATTTGAGATCATCTAGCCACACCTCCTAAAAGCTTTAAAGCTTCTTATACCTAACGTAAACTCAACTTTGCCTTTTCTAGAATCAAAACATATTTTTTGAATTGCCTTAAGAAATTTTAGATTTATTTCCTTTTTGGTTTCCCACTGTGAAGCGAAAGGATTTTCTTATGTGTTTTTTTTTTTCAACAGATTGTTTATGGGAGTTACGGGCAGCAGTTAGTTTTTTTATTTTTATTAAACATTTAGTATTACTCCACCTCAAGGTTCATGAAAAATATGTTCAATGTAATTGTCACCAACAAACGCTGGACGTATGTATGAAGACAGACAGAGGACCCCCATAAGAAAGGAGTGTTATTTCATTTTGTCCAGAAGTATATTAGAAGAAAATAATACTCCTTCCTTCCTACTTCTTGTTAAATACTACATATTTTTTATTTATTTATTTATTGCATGTTGTGTATACATATAAAAGTGTAAAGCGGACCATGCTTACAATCTTGTTAGAAATATGAAACTTGTAGTAAAAGTAGTTTGTTATTTCTTACTTCTTTTCTTCCTCAATAATAGTTTTAAAAGACCATATTCTATGGGCTCTGACTGTTTCTTTCTGGCCAGCTAAAGTTTATTTGTACTATTACAATTTAGGCAGGTGTGGATTTGGACAATAAACTTTCTTTTGCAAAATTGCCAACACAAACATTAAACATTATTATGAATATAAACTTTCTATACGGGAGAGCAAGACAAAACAAAACAAAATTGATTTAAGATTTATTCTAATCCAATTTATGCAGAAAATTGTAAATCTTTTTTTTTTTATTAAAGCTAAAACATAAGAAATGTTTATTATTATAATAATTTTAGCAAAACCATGTTATTTTATTCTTTAAACAGTTTATTTACTCTATATTAAATTACAACTATAACTGTACTCTGACATGGTTTATGGTTGTTAATTCAAAGCTGAGATATAAAGAATAGAAAAAAATCTAATTTGTCTGCAACAGAGGAACTTTTTCTATAGAAAGTTGTCTTTTACAGAACCAATTTTTTATATTAAAAAGTTTTTTGTAACAGAACATATTCTTTTATTGAAAAGTTGTGTACAACAAGAACCACAAAGAAAGCATATTTTTCTATAAAAAAGTTGTCGGAAACAGAGCGTATTTCTCTATAGAAAAGTTATCAGCAATATCAGCAACAGACCATCATTTTCTATAGATAAGTCATCGGAAACAGAGCACTTTCTATATAGAAAAGTTCTAAAGAAATGTTGTCTGGAGCAGAGAAAATTTGTCTATAGAAATGCTCTCTAGAACAGACCCTATTTTCTATAGAAAGTTTGTCTATAACAGAGCAACGTTTTCTACAGAAAAGTTGTCTTGTAACAGAGCAAACTTTTCCTATAAAAAAGTTGTCTGTAACAAAGCAACATTTTCTATAGAAAAGTTGTCTGTAACAGAGCAACTTTTTCTATAGAAAATTTGTCTGTAACAGAGCAACATTTTCTATAGAAAAGTTGTCTGAAACAGAGCCACATTTTCTATAGAAGAGTTATCTGTAACAGATCAACATTTTCTATAGAAAAGTTGTCTGAAACAGAGAAACATTTTCTATAGAAAATTTGTCTGTAACAGAGTAACATTTTCTATAGAAAAGTTGTCTATAACAGAGCAACATTTTCTATAGAAAAGTTGTCTATAACAGAGCAACATTTTCTATAGAAAAGTTGTCTATAACAGAGCAACATTTTCTATAGAAAAGTTGTCTGTAATAGAGCAACATTTTCTATAGAAAAGTTGTTTGTTATAGAGCAACTTTTTCTATAGAAAAGTTGTTTGTTATAGAGCAACTTTTTCTATAGAAAAGTTGTCTGAAACAGAGCAACATTTTTCTATAGAAAAGTTGTGTGAAACAGAGCAACATTTTCTATGAAAAGTTGTCTGAAACAGAGCAATTTTCTCTATAGAAAATTGTCTACAACAGAGCTACTTTTTCTATACAAAAGTTGTCTGTAAGAGAGCAACTTTTTCTATACAAAAGTTGTCTGTAAGAGAGCAACTTTTTCTATACAAAAGTTGTCTGTAAGAGAGCAATTTTTTCTATACAAAAGTTGTCTGAAACAGAGCAACTTTATCTATAGAAAAGTTGTCTGAAACAGAGCAACTTTATCTATAGAAAGTTGTCTGTAAAAGAGCAACTTTTTCTATAGAAAAGTTGTCTGTAACAGAGCAACTTTTTGTATAGAAAAGTTGTCTATAACAGAGCAACATTTTCTATAGAAAAGTTGTCTGTAACAGAGCAACATTTTCTATAGAAAAGTTGTCTGTAACAGAGCAACATTTCCTATAGAAAGTTGTCTGTAACAGAGCAACATTTTCTATAGAAAAGTTGTCTGTAACAGAGCAACTTTTTCTAATGAAATGTCGTCTGTAAGAGATCAACTTTTTATATAGAAATTTCGCATTCGCCTGTTTGAATACGCCTTAGTGTAAGTCCAATAAAAACTATGCTGCCATATTATTTAGCTAAACGGCTCGCCAATTAACAAATTATTTTGACTTTCAATTTGCAAATTAACACATCATTTGGCAAGTTAGTTTTCTTATTTTGTTCACTCTTTTATTTATTTTAAAATTGTTATCTTTATGATGCCGCCATTTTTCACTGGGGAAATTAACAATTTCATGCAACTACGATATTTGTCAAATGTGAAAAATTTTAAAAAGAAAAAAGTAAAAAAAAACATATAAATTGCCAAAGTAATATTTTTGCTTTATCATGTTTAAAGTTTTTGCACTAAAAAAGATAATAGACAAAAAAACTATGTAATCTGTCAGTTTTGAGCGGAAAAACATGACATAATTTTTCAACATAATTTAGTTAATTGTACTAAATTATAAAAAAAAACTACTTTGGCGGCATAATTTAAATTAAATAAGATTTTTGTTTCGTATTAATAAAGTTGTAGAGTTTTGATAAAATTTGCACAGTTAAATCGTTTAGCTTTTGATTTAATTGTTAAATTTAGTAATTTAATGCTGTTTAGACGGCTTTTTGTAAAATTTTAAAGATGCATTTATAATTATAAATATATTGCAATGGTTTTTGCATTAAAAGATTTAGCGAAAAGTAATAAAATTTGGGATTAACCCATCTGGTAACTTTTCTTAATATAAATCCTTAATTGGTAACACTGTTTTCCTAAGTAAGTAGTTGCCAGATGAATTATTTCATTTAATTGGTTTGGTTTCAAGCTTAAGTGATTTTAACTTATTTATCAATTATTATTTATTTATAAAATTGTAAATTAATTATAAACTCTTTACAAAAAACATTTTACAAAATTCTTTCTTAGTTTTTTTTATTAACACAAAACGGTAAATGACCAGTTACTTATTAGCCACGAATTAAATAAAAGAAACGAAGCGTTAAAAATTTGTGTTTTCTTCTATTTAATTGTTAATTAAAAACAAATAAATAATTAACTAACATATTTTTAAAACAGTTAAGAAAAGTAAGAAAAAAATAAAAATAGCGAAAGGCCCACCATTATTAAAAGAATTTAAATAATTTTACTTAAGGCTTTAAGGAAAAAAATTACAAAAATTTTAATTAATACTTGCAGTTATTATAAAAATTTTGTTAATAATTTTAAACTGTTTCTTTAAGAATTTAATTGTTAACAAATTTGTGGCAATTAAAATTGAAGTGTAAACAAATGTTTTTAAAATATGTAAATTTTTTTTATTAAACGGAAGTTTTAAGACCCAAAAGAAAAACCTCTTTAATTAGTGTAAAGAAATTGTTTTCAATATTTTCTTTGTTTTTGTTAAATATAGCTTACAGGGTCTAAATATTACCATGAGTTTTATTTTTCTTGTTTTTCTAAAGTAAATTACGTTAATAAAGGGTTTCCAAATACAGTTGTTATAACTGAAATTTCTGGTTTTCGACTAAATTTAATAAAATACTTAAAAAATTCCTTTATTTTTAAGAAATTATTAATGATTTTAGTTCCCTCGAATTCTTTATAAAACTGCCCAAATCCCGGGAATTGAAAAATGTTGTGACTTTAAGAAACCCTAACCGTAACATCTATTAATAAACTTGGTTTAATATCATGGGAAATTTTGTTATTTTTCTGTGTTTTTTGTTTAGTTTAGGTTTCTTATGATGAAAAACTATGATTACATAGAGTGTAACTATTACATATTCCAACATACTGTATAATAAATCTTAACCAAGTATTATTATACTTCCACAACAACTGCTCAGAGCCATGATATCTGTTTTGATATGCATTATATTACAAACATACCTATATACGAGGGCTGTGCAGAAAAGATTGGTTATATATTCAGATAGATAGATAAGATAGTAGATAGATAGATAGATAGATAGATAGATAGATAGATAGATAGATAGATAGATAGATAGATAGATAGATAGATAGATAGATAGATAGATAGATAGATAGATAGATAGATAGATAGATAGATAGATAGATAGATAGATAGATAGATAGATAGATAGATAGATAGATAGATAGATAGATAGAGATAGATAGATAGATAGATAGATAGATAGATATAGATAGATAGATAGATAGATAGATAGATAGATAGATAGATAGATAGATAGATATAGATAGATATAGATAGATAGATAGATAGATAGATAGATAGATAGATAGATAGATAGATAGATAGATAGATAGATAGATAGATAGATAGATAGATAGATAGATAGATAGATAGATAGATAGATAGATATAGATAGATAGATAGATAGATAGATAGATAGATAGATAGATAGATAGATAGATATAGATAGATAGATAGATAGATAGATAGATAGATAGATAGATAGATAGATAGATAGATAGATAGATAGATAGATAGATAGATAGATAGATAGATAGATAGATAGATAATAGATAGATAGAAGATAGATAGATAGATAGAATAGATAGATAGATAGATAGATAGATAGATAGATAGATAGATAGATAGATAGATAGATAGATAGATAGATAGATAGATAGATAGATAGATAGATAGATAGATAGATAGATAGATAGATAGATAGATAGATAGATAGATAGATAGATAGATAGATCGATAGATAGATAGATAGATAGATAGATAGATAGATAGATAGATAGATAGATAGATAGATAGATAGATAGATAGATAGATAGATAGATAGATAGATAGATAGATAGATAGATAGATAGATAGATAGATAATAGATAGATAGATAGATAGATAGATAGATAGATAGATAGATAGATAGATAGATAGATAGATAGATAGATAGATAGATAGATAGATAGATAGATAGATAGATAGATAGATAGATAGATAGATAGATAGATAGATGATAGATAGATGATAGATAGATAGATAGATAGATAGATAGATAGATAGATAGATAGATAGATAGATAGATAGATAGATAGATAGATAGATAGATAGATAGATAGATACCAAAAGAAACAGTCCCCTTTGTGTGTTTTTTCACAATTCCTCAATTCATTAGTTAATTCCTTCAACAACCCTCGTACATTCGCTGCATTTCATCATGCACTCATTCATTCACTTATTTAAGTCATATACACTCATTTGTTTATTCATTAAACATCATGCATATTGTAATTAAACATTTCTTGTTGTTGCTGCTGATGTTGTTAAGAAATTGTTAAAGAAAATACCGTTAAAAGCGTAATTTAACTTTAAACTTTAAATGAAACTATACTAGTTACAAAGGAATGCAAATTTAACTTCTTTTTTAACACACAAACAAAAACACTTCATAACAACAATAATTTATTAATATATAATGAAAATTGTTGCTAATCTTAGCTATTTATTTTATTATTATGATTAATTTGTTATTTTCTTTTCATAAGAAAAACAATTAATTGCAACAATGTCTTTAGCAGGTTATTGTTAAATTAATGTTTTGACATTAACAATGTTTGTTTACCTTTATTCGTCATCATATTCATTCACTTACATTGTTGTCATCATGTTACCATACCTATATTTATTTTAGCGTTTTTTTTTTTTTTTCTACTCTCTACATAATTGCCGGACATCCTTTGAAGTTTTGTAACTACACTGCTAGAAATATTGTGTGTAAATTGTCATGTTTTAATTGTCATTGCCTTTTATAATTTTAGTCATTTATTTTTAACAATATTAAATTGTTGAAGTTGCATCAACCTGTTGTTTAAATAAATTGAATGTTATTAATCAATTAGCGGCTTTTTTTTCAGTTTAGTATTGCTGTTTGTCATATAAATAATTTATTTCATTTATTTTAATGAACATTATTATAGTGTGTAGATAGATAGATAGATAGATAGATAGATAGATAGATAGATAGATAGATAGATAGATAGATAGATAGATAGATAGATAGATAGATAGATAGATAGATAGATAGATAGATAGATAGATAGATAGATAGATAGAGATAGATAGATAGATAGATAGATAGATAGATAGATAGATAGATAGATAGATAGATAGATAGATAGATAGATAGATAGATAGATAGATAGATAGATAGATAGATAGTAGATAGATAGATAGATAGATAGATAGATAGATAGATAGAAAGATATGTAGATAAATAGATGGAAAGGTTGATAAATGGGCAATTACCTTAGCCCCATGAATCTCTATAAAATAGAAAAGTTTATTAATAAAAATATTTAACATCTTCCCTGGAAGAGAAATTTATTGAATATTTTAAATAATTGTAAAAATTTATTTCAATTCTAGTAAAAACTTTTATATTCCAAACATTGTATTTATACGAAGGCATTGCTAATTTTCTGTTTGAACCATTAATTTAAGTCCAATCCAAAAAAGAAATATTTCCTTTTCAATTAAAAACATTTGTTACAATTTTCCCCATTCAAGAGAAGATAAAAATGCAATTGATAGCAAGCGATTAAAATTTGATTTCAAACCATTTTTTTAATAGCAAATGTATTTCAAACTCTTTAAGTATTTTTCAAAATGACAACAATTTATAGTGTTTTTAGGCAATTATGTTGTTATTTTTAATAAGCTGCTCTTTCTCTTACTCTCCCTACTCTAGCAGAGATAACGCTACTTTAATCGATAAATTAGTTTGTTAGAGATTGTAGTAAAAGTATCTGCTTTACATTCAGAAACGTTAACTATATGTGTTGGGTCCTGCTTTGGGTTTTTTTCCTTAGTTAATTGAAATTTAATGTTTTTCAGTTTATCTTTTGCTCTCAATTTTCAAAATGTGTGTAGAAATGTTAATACAATTGTATGTTTATTTTATTTATAACTGTTTTGATTTAACAACAAGTATTTTTTTTTTTACAAATGATGAGTATAACTAAATTTTAATGGTCTCGTGCCTGTTTTTTTTTTTTCAATCGTTAAGGAATTGAATTGTAAATAATGTTACAAATAATTTTTTAAGAGTGGGCCGCATGTTAATGATTATAATGTCTATTTATTTTTTATAAATCATTTGCAATGGCTTTTTTCTTTTGGTTTATATCTCTGGTAAACGTATAAATTACTCCTTTTAGTCAAATTGTTGTGAAAAAAATAACGATTAGATTAGAAAAAATGAAAGTTTAACCTTGGTTTCTTCTCCGTTTTTGCAATTCTTCATTAAAGTTAATTGCCGTTAATTTACACTTGTTATAATTAGTTACAAAAATATGTACAAATGTCTCTTGTAGATAAAAAAAGAAAATTATTTTCTTTTTAAATAAAATGTTTAACTGTCAAGTTGTGGCAGTCTGTAGAAATATATCTTTTCATCGTTTGTACTTGTAAATCTTTAACTTTTTTTAATTACTGGTCTAAAATTATGACCACCTGTTGACCAAAAGATGTCATGGTATTTAACGTTTCTCATTAATTTATGTTTTTCTACTAATCCTTGTCTTTCGGTTTATCATGTTTCTTCGGTTTACATTTAACAAGACATTTGTTACATTTTTGTTTTTTTTTTTTCTTTAGTATTTTGACAGAAAGTTGTCTATGGTCTAATACATTTTTTGATTTTCTAATTATTTATATATGTTGCTTGCTAATTTGATGGTTTGTTAGTTACACTTACAGAATTATTTAAAGTTGTTTAATGAATGACAGTTAAAATTTCTTTTCTATAGAAAATATTTGCTAGGTTAAGTTATATAATACACATTTATTTCTCCAAGTGTATTTTTCACGCCAAAGAGCTGCTTTTTCTATTATTTCTTCATCTCTAGGTGTTTACTTTTTATTAATTTGTATTGAAAAATGTGTGAAATGTAAATCTGACAATTTAGCAAACAATTACATCTGTCAATTTCACAAATTGGTTAATTAAGTAACATAAAACTAGCTTTTATTTAACTTAAAAATTTGTAGATAAACCCTGAGCAGTTTAATAATAGGTCTCAAACACAAAATAGAAGATTTGAAAACGACACCTAGTCCTTAATTAATTATACTAATTGTTTATTATATTTCAATATTATTATATTGCCTTTTACTAGCTTAAATATCTTATCGCTCACTTCTCATCTCCATATTAATTTTACAAAATACACCAAAAATAACCTAAATTATGTTTAAACTTAAAGCAAATAATCATTACATGTGTATAAACAATTAAAAACCTAAAATTATTTTAATACAATCAATTAAAAAACCACAAACAAAAAAATGTAAACATTAAAAAAATAGAGAGGACCCCATTGAATAAAACTGCACATGAACACATGCAACTCTGTAAATAAGCATTAGTGATGGCGATAACAATCAGTGATGGGAAATCAACAAGTTTAATTGTTTAGAAGTATAGGTAGGTCAACTATGCAGTTTTTCATACATTCATTAATACGTTCAGTGAGGCATATAGTATATTAAACAAAAAAAACTAAACGCGTAAGTTAGCAGCAAATTATTATTAATGATTCTGCTTTTTTTTTTCTTTCTTTTACAAAGACAAAAACCGAAAAGTTGTAATGAGTTGTCGTGGTCAGACTGGGTTAAAAAGAGCAAATTGATTTAAATGGAAATTAGTTAATGTTATTGTTTTAGGCTATTCTTTTGTCTGTCAAACGGAAATGTCATTAAACATATTTTGAAAACATTGTTACTTTTAAATGCGTTTTAAACTGAACAATTTCATATTTTTATGATGAGTTTTTTTTTTTGTTTTGAAATTATCTACTAAAAACATGGTTGTTGTTTAAGTTTAAAGAATTGCAGTTCTAGAAACAACACATACATACATACATACGTTTTATGATTATTAAGAAAAGAAAAAGTTTTAGTGTCATGGTAATAAAACGGGTTAGATCTTTTTACGAAATAGTATGTGACGAACATGTGGTTCTTATTAATTTGTTAAAACATAATTTGAAGAATTTTTAAAAAACTTTAATTCTTTCCAAAATCTTTGTTTAGAAAACTACATAGAGGGGAAAAAGGTACCTAAATGTTAACAAACGTGGTAAGCTCACTATTTACAAACAATCCGTTGCCAATAGTGAGCTTACCACGTTTGTTAACATTTACACAACGGATGTGTATAAAATTTAGATTTCAACAACGACGTTATCAACATTACATAGTGTTGTCGTACGTATGTATATACATACTTCGACAACGGATGTTATTGAAAACTTATAAACTCTTTGGTGTCAATTTGGTACCAGGCGTGTATATTTCCTTTTCCCTCTGTGTACAGAAAATCACAGAATTTTCTATTCCTTTTTGGCTATTCAAACTTTATTTAAATTAATTTCTTATTTGCTCTCGTCTAAACTAAATATCACTAATAAATATCATACCAAATTGATAGCATAATAATTGTAAATTAAAGAGTAAATAAAAACTAAACATCTTTTGAATCTAATGTTTTTCGACTGCTTTTGATAATGATGATAAACAGCATTAAATTTTATTGCAATTGAATTTATTTTTAGAGAAAAAAAAAATTGCAAAGAAAGCTAAATAACAAAAAAAAAATGCACTAAAATTAAACATCTGTGCAATAAGTCCGTCAAAATGTATTAAAGAAAACCCACCTCACACAGCTGCATTTTAAAGACAATTTGCTCTGGGTATTTTTGTGGGCAATTTTCAAACGAAAATTGATGTTTAAAACTCCTCTGCTATTGATGCTGAGTGGCAAAAACAAATGTCAAATGTGTTGTAGCCAATATTGAAGAGCAGAGCTTTAAATGAATGACAAGTTAAATCTTTTTAATAATTTTGATTAAAAATAGTTGACCATACGGATTAAGGAAATAATAGGGGTTCTATAAATCGATAGTCTAACTATCTTGTAAATGTCGAATAATCGATTTTATAGACAAAAGTCGAAAGAAGTCAAAATGGGTCGAAAAAGTTGTAAAAAGTAAAAAATTTACCTCTCTAAAAAGATGCAATTCTTTTAGAAAACTTTAAGCTTTTAACTTAAAAATGCTAATGTAGCTTGAAGGCTTTTTATAAAGATCATATTGAGGATTCTTTCTCTCTCTCTCTCCCCGATGATCATCAACGTCAGACAAAAACATTAAATGGTGTTGAAGTTAAAACAGCAGTGGTAGTCGACAAACGAATCTATAACATAGTAAAGTTTTTTTTTAAAGTAGCAAAAAACATTTGGAGTTTAAGGAAGGAGTTTGTTGTCCGTCCATTCCCCTATAAATATAAATAGTTTTAAAGATTATAGATGGTATAAGAGAGTTAATATTAAATGATGTTGATGATGCCAAGTTGATGTCTCTGGCATCTAACTGGTCGTTTGTCTGTCTATTCCATTAAAAATGCTGCCTGTTTGAAATCTTCATATTTACAATGTAGTGTGTGGGGGTATTTTATTGAATGGATTTAAATTGATCAGTAAAATGAAAAACTTTTTTTTTAGTAAAGACAATTTGCACAATATTTTGTATTGATTACTTTTTGTAATAATTGCTTTTAACTACAGCTATGAATCTTTTTGTGTGGATTGCGTGCCACTAACAATAATAATATTTTTGGGGTTCAGACAGATTTTAAGAAATATGTCTATTTGTTATTTAACTACGAAATAATAAATGAATTATGTTAATGTTACTTTCGAAATTTAAACCAAAGTTAAGATATAAATATATTTTTATTTTCATTTATAATAAGAAGAGAGACAGATAGATAGATAGATAGATAGATAGATAGATAGATAGATAGATAGATAGATAGATAGATAGATAGATAGATAGATAGATAGATAGACAGATAGACAGATAGACAGATAGACAGATAGACAGACAGACAGACAGACAGACAGACAGACAGACAGACAGACAGGCAGACAGACAGATAGATAGATAGATAGATAGATAGATAGATAGATAGATAGATAGATAGATAGATAGATCGATAGATAGATAGCTAGATAGATAGATAGATAGATAGAGATAGCTCGATAGATAGATAGATAGATAG
>NW_023994148.1:620000-657500 GCF_015586225.1 Lucilia sericata | reverse complement strand
AGATTCCAAAAGATTCTTTGTGTAAATACATTTTATGCTTTTTTGTTGGAGAAAATCCTTTTCTTTATTTAGCTTTATGTTCTAGATTGTATTAAAAAAAAATATATTTATTTTTTCTTTTTCTTTCTTTTTTCCTTTTTTATAAAAAAAAATACTATATATAATTGTTTCTTTCTTCTGTTTTTTGATGGATTTTGATAAAAAACAAAATATATTGTCCAAAAAAAATCTCTGCAGTACGACAAGGAGCTCACAGATTCTATTTCATTGGTATTGTTAATGGTTAACTATAAAAAAATGTTAATTTTTTTTATTTTTTCTTTTTTAACCAAAACCCTTTTCTTGTTTTCTATTGTTTTTCTAATATTTTTTTTTCTACCAAAATTAATCTGTTTGCTTAAATATACTACTTTTGGTTTTTTTAAGCACTTTTTACACTTTTGTGGGGATTTTGTGAAATACAATTACTAAATCTCTTTCCTAAACTACCGTTGCAATACCAGCCGAAAAAGATCAAAAAATACTACACTTCTTTATGTTTTTTTTAACAAGCACTTGAACAATTTTTAAAAATATTTTGTTGTTTAAATTCCCAAATATTACACCTTTGCTAAGCCTAACCTCACTTTCATAAAATAATAATAATAATTGTTCTTAAATGTGTTTTATTAAAAACCTGCAATTAGTGTTAATAATTTACCAAATTTACACTACATAGCTGGCTAAGTGTTTTTCTAAAGAAATTTTTGAAAACAATTATAACTTTCAAAACAATAATGAATTAAACAGTAGTTAAATATAAAAGCTTACAATTAGTCGCTAGAATTTCTACAGAAGAGGAGTACAATACATATTTAAACGATTTTTACCCGCTAATAATTCATAATTTTAATACCATTGCACTAGGGTTCTATAGTTGAAACGAAAAGTCGACTTTTAGACTTTTTGCATTTAGTTAAAGTCGATTTTTCGACTTTTCGACCTTTTTCATTTATTTAAAAGTCGACTTTTAGACTTTTAGTATTTTATAAATGGTCGACTCTTCGACTTTTTCCGACTTTTCGACTTTTTTTCGACTTTTCGACTTTTTCCGACTTTTTCGACTTTTCGACTTTTGCGACTTTTTTCGACTTTTCGACTTTTTTCGACTTTTCGACTTTTTCGACTTTTCGACTTTTTCCGACTTTTCGACTTTACGATTTTTTACGACTTTTTGACTATTTCGACTTATTTCGACTTTTTTCGACTTATTTCGACTTTTTTCGACTATATTTTTACTTTTTTCGAGTTTTTCCGACTATTTTAGAGTTTTTGACCTCTTTTCCACTTTTTTAAAATTTTCGACTATTTCGACTTTTCGACTTTTTTCGACTTTTTCCGACTTTTCGACTTTTTCCGACTTTTCGACTTATCGACTTTTTTCGACTTTTCGACTTTTTTCGACTTTCCGTCTTTTCGACTTTTTTCGACTTTTATTTACAAAGTCGACTTTTCGACTTTTTTCATAGACGATAGTCGAGTTATCGACTTTTTTGGAACAAAATAGTCGACTTCGACTTTTCGACTTTTTTCGACAAAAAGTCGATTGTTCGATTATTCGAAAGTCGATTTATAGAACCCTACATTGCACTATTTCTGCATAATAAAAGTACAACACTGTTACATGTCAAATAGTTAAAAGAGTTGCCACACCAGCTAAAATGTGCAAAATGGTGTTGTAGTGTTTTATAAATAAACGTTCTTTAGAAAAGTTAATTTTAAGTTTCAAATTAATATAAAACAAATTTGAAACAATAAAATTTTTGTTGAAAAAAAAACTTTTTTGACTGTATTGCAAATAATCAACTGCCAGTAAAGAAACTATATCTGCTTCGTTTTTTTTTTTTTTTTGTAAAAAAAACTTAAAAAGTTGCTTAATTTTCAACAATTATATGTTAATTAATCAATTTCTGATAGTAATTCTCACTATTCGATTATCATAAGTTTTCATAAGATAATTTTAGATCGTATGGAATGAATTGTTGATACATCAAAGAAAGTATAGTTATTATTAATCCGAAGGAACCACAATAAAGAATAAATATAGAAGTTTTCTATAAGTTTTTGGTCTATAGTCATAATCGAGTGTTTTATAGTATACGCACAATTGGGACGAACGACGAATTTTTCGGAACGAATATTCGTCGTCAGAAATAGAACACACTTGGGTATATGAAAATGTACACAATCATTGCGTATGACGAAATTCGTCGTACGTAACGAACTATGCGATAGGTTAATTTCTATTTCTTACGCAGACGAACGACGAATTAATTGGGGAAAATTGTTTTAAGACCAATTCCGGTAGCCCGAATTTGCTGAAATTTGGCGGTTGTGAGTACAACTAATGACAATACAATATTATAATCGAACATTCGAAATTATATTCGAAAATTCGAAGTTATGTTCGAAAAATGTTTTATGCTCTTAAAATAATCTCTGGGTCATAAAAACTAAAAATGAAATTTTCGAAAATTCGAACTTAAGTTCGAAAGATTTTTAAAGCCATTAAAGCCAGTTCTCGTGGCCCGAATTGTCTGAAATTTGGCAGTCTGGAGTACACTTGATGACACTACAATGCTATGTTGGAATATTTAAAATTAAGTTCGAAAATTCGAAGTAATGTTCGAAAAAATTTTGAAGCTGTTAAAATAATCTAAAAATTGAGGATATTCACAAAAATATAATTTTAGTTCTTTTCGAGGGCCAATTTCTTACATTTTCTAATTTCGAAATAATGTTCGAATAAATTTTAAAGCTGTTAAAATTATCTCAAAATCGTGGAAATTTACAAAAATATAATTTTTGTTCCAATTTCGAACAAACAAATATTGAAACGAATTCGCAGTACGAATAATTTGATTGTGTTCCATTCAACGAATTTACGCAACGAATTCTTTTCGATTAGTTCGTCGTGCTATACGAAATTCGTCGTTCGTCCCAATTGTGCGTATACCATTAGTTTATATTCTTTGATGACAAGGAAGAAGTTTTCCAAGATCCCAATTTAACTAAAAGATCAGTTTTCTGCTAGTCATTGGCGGAACGTAACTTTATTCGAACTCCGTAAACAAACTTAAATGATTGTTTAATACTAATAATGACTTTTGGAACCATTTCTATACAAAATGTTTAAATGAATTTCATATTTTAATGATACTGAAGGTACCTACATCAAGTTTTTGACTATTATAAATTACCACTACAATTTGAACGCTCCGCTCCGGAACGAACCGATTCTCAATCGTCCAAAGATTGTCAACTCAGCAACAGCTGTATCAAGGGGAAGTTTTTGCCCCAGGGAAGAACATCTAGTCACAGCCAATTTGTTACAACAACAACAACTATTATAAATAGTTTTTCCTATAGTTTTGCCGGTAGAACTTTAGGGATCCTTGATAGTTAAATTTATAAATTTCTTACCTTAACTTTATAAATTGACCTAAAAAGTTTTAGTTTAGATTTGCTATTGGCTTCTGCTCTAGATGTTGTAAAAGATCTACAAATTAACCCTCGTAAAAGACTTGGTTCCTTGCTAATAGTTGCCTAGATCAGCTTATATTATTGATCATTATAGGAAGCAGTAAAATTCACTAAAATTATATTCTAAGAGACTTATTCATAACAATTTAACAAAGTTTTATAAGACAACTGTTCATTTAAAATTAGTTCTATAAACCTTTTATAAACTTTAATGAATAAGCTAGTAAAATTTTAATTTTCCCTAAAAGAAACAACTACAAATATTAATTTTCCAAAATACACTACATAATACACTTTTGTTAAAAAATTTTATTGACTTTTTACACAATTTTACCAACACATTTTACCCAAATGTTAATTTTAACCTTACTTTTAAACAATTACCCCCACAATCATAAGCAAATTTTTACTTTATAAAAGTTTTATAAAACAAATTTTATAAAATAAAAATTTGATTACGTTTAAGGACTTTATTGTTTCTTGTTTAAATTTAATTTAATTATTTTATAAAAATTTTACTAATTTTTAAATTTTTTCCCTTCCCCACTGTTTGTTTGTTCAATATTGATTGGTTGGCCAACAACAAAACCACCTTCAAAAACAACAACAAACATTTTTTTTTCTCTCTTTCTTTTGCAATTTCTTTAGGTGATCAACCTCGCCGCGCTCAAAAGAATGTTGACTCATATCAACGTTTATTCGGTGAACCCGAACGTCCAGTTACTCCTGCCAAAAATCACATGAAGAGCAACATTCCATTTGGTGCTAAGAATGAAGCAGCTCAAGCCTTGATCATGAACGGTAATGGCAATGGACATTATAACGGCAAAAGTGGTTCTGTATCATCGGCCTCGTCATCGGTGTCATCATCAACTGAGAACTTAAAAATGAATGGTTTTTCGAAAACAGGTGAGTTGTATTTTTGTTAAAAAAAAAAGTTTGGAAATCTGGCTAATTTGTTTATTTTGTAAAGCTTTGGTTAGAAATATAGTTTTTTCTTTAAATATTTCAAGACAAGCCTCTTTTTTTTCAGTGGTTCTTTTTTCAAATTGTTTATTTGTTTTGTTTTCTTATTTAAATTATTATTTTGCTTCTTTAGTCTATAATTATTTAAATTATTAACTGTAAAATTAATGGGTGGGTAAAAATTTATTACGCTGTTTATTTTTAGACAGGAATTATTAAAAGAATTTCTATACATTTTAAAAGAAAACATACTTTTAGAGCGGGTTTTTGAGATGTTAATCAAATGCCAATTAATAATCAGATTAGTTAATCTAAAAATAAATTTAATCTTATGTTAATCCCCTTTGATGTTTTTGAGCACATGATTCAATTTCGCAGTGTTGCCATACAAAACAACAGAAAACTTCACTGTTTGTTATCAAAACAATGCATATTTTATAAAAAGAAGAAGACAATTGTAAATTTAATATGAAAATTAATGAAAACTTAAATTAAAAACAAAAAAATGTATTTTGAAGTGTCCATAATTTATACTAATCAATAAATAGAACATTTTAATGTTTATATTTATAAAAATTTTATTAATTTTTTTGCATCAGCTGTTTACACTTTTGCATTTCGTGCTTAAGATTAAACCATCTCCATTGGGCGCTTAAATTTGCAAACAAAATTAACTAATTGAGTACTCAAAAACATCTTTCGAGGATTAATTTTAATTTAATCGCTAATCTTTCACCTAAAGATTGGCCCTTAAAAGTCAAGTTATGAATTCTTTCGAAATAGATCTCTAGGGATTTTGTTCAATATTTCAAAAGTATTGTATTATTTTCGTAATTTATTATAAAATTTAGGTTTCAATTTAAAACAGAAACAAGATCAGTTTTACTTCCCAGGCATCTAGTCCTTTAGTTTTCTTCATCATCCTTTAGTTCTGTTCATCATTTATTAAACTTGTTTTAAAATTTTACTTTTGTTTTTAATTTTTTTACCAAAATCACTTTACATTTTCATTTAGTTTCAAATCTTTTAAACAAAATATTTCAAAACAAATAACAAATATAAAAAAAAAAATAATTAAAAAAATAATAATTTCTTTTTCTGCTTATTTGTGCTTCATCTAACTCTCTAACACGCTTTATTATTATCTCTATATTTCGTTTACTACATATTAATTTCTTGCACGCTGCCATCTTTCTTTTGCCAATTTTGCAAAAAAAAAACAAAGTTTATCTACGCAAAATGAGTAGTAAGTAAAATTTATATTTCTTAAACTTTGCACCCAAAAAAACAAACTGAATTTTTTTAAACTAAAACAGATCCAACAAGTCCCCGTACTGACATCGACTCCCAGCACAATTTAGAAATGGAAGAAAATGTTAAGCAAATAAATAACAAGTGTCAGGAGTTGCGTAATGAATTAGATAATACAGATAAACTAAATAAACCTCAAGATTCCCCTCGTAGTGGTGATAGTGCTGGTGATATTAAGGCTTCCCAAACTATCAAAAATTCGTCATGTAATTCCGATAATCCCTATTCTTTAACTACTAACTCTACGTGTAACCCTCAAGAGTCGTTAGTTCAGTGTTTGGGTATTAATAAAATGTCTAGAGCTTCGGCTTCGGCATCTGCTGCTGCAGCTGCTCGTAATCCTATAACGGGCATGGGTTTAAATGGTGACGGTGTGGGCGGTTTAAAACCTTTGAAACCGAAATGTCGGAAAGGTGAAAAATTGTTACATTTTAAAAGAATTCAAAAATGTTTCTGTAGAAAAAGTGTTATACATAAATTTTTTATAGAAAAACACTGTAATACCCATAATTATAGAAAATATGTTATACTAAAGTTTTTCTATAGAAAGAAGTATTATACTTAAACTTTTATACACTCTATAGAAAAAACTATTATACATAATTGTGTCTGTAGAAAAACCCTTATACACATTTGTTTCTATAGAAAAAAAAACCGTTATACACACTTGTTTCTATAGAAAAAACTGTTATATACCCTTGTTTCTATAGAAAAACTGTTATACACACTTTTTTCTATATAGAAAACTATATAATACACTTTTTTCTATATAAAAACTGCAATACACACTTTTCTATATAAAAAACTGCAACACACTCTTTTTTCTATAGAAAAAAACTCTTATACACACTTGTTTCTATAGAAAAACTGTAATACACACTTTTTTCAATAGAAAAAACTGTAAAACATACTTTTTTTCTATAGAAAAAAACTGTAGTACACTTTTCTGTAGAAAAAAAGTTATACACACTTCTTTCTATAGAAAATACTGTTATTCACACTTTTTTCTATAGAAAATACTGTTATTCACACTTTTTTCTATAGAAAA
The DNA here is from genome assembly GCF_015586225.1 of Lucilia sericata. Lineage (NCBI taxonomy): Eukaryota > Metazoa > Arthropoda > Insecta > Diptera > Calliphoridae > Lucilia > Lucilia sericata. Next base: position 650,653 of record NW_023994148.1, on the reverse strand, counting down.
AACTGTTATACACACTTTCTTCTATAGAAAAAACTGTTATACACACTTTTCTATGGGAAAAACTGTTATACACACTTTTTTCTATGGAAAAACTGTTATACACACTTTTTCTATGGAAAAACTGTTATACACACTTGTTTCTATGGAAAAAAACTGTTATACACACTTTTATCTATGGAAAAAACTGTTATACACACTTGTTTTTATAAAAAAACTGTTATACACACTTTTTCTATGGAAAAAACTGTTATACGCACTTGTTTCTATGGAAAAAACTGTTATACACACTTGTTTCTATGGAAAAAACTGTTATACACACTTGTTTCTATGGAAAAAAACTTTTATACCCACTTTTTTCTATGGAAAAAACTGTTATACACACTTTTTTCTATAGAAAAACTGTTATACACACTTTTTTGTGTAGAAAAAAACGTTATACACCCGTTTTCTATAGAAAAAACTCTTATATAACCTTGTTTCTATAAGAAAAAAATGTTATACATCTTTTTCCTATAGTGCATTTGCGAGCATAGTATAGTATCCTTTTTTAACGTAACACTAACAGGACTTAAGGTTTCATTTACTTGTACAGCAAAAGCAGATCCTTTAAAAACTAAAACCTTTAAAACTAAACAAAGACTTTCCTCCAATAAACAAAACTTTCCTAAAACAAATTCTATAAAACATTTATAAAACCCACCATTACAACTTTTTTTAATTGTTTTTTTTTTTAATATTAATAAATTTCTATATTTTCTTACCTTTTTCAGATGGCAATCCCGTTACCGGTGAAGGTTACAAATCGAATGACTTCAATCATACACCCAGTTTGAATGGTGCCAATCAAGTCATCAACAAAAATCGTATTCCACCCGGTGGCTTTTCTTCCGGTCTCTGGTAAATACATGTTTTGTCACAGTTACAAGGCTGGAGCGAGCGAGCGAGCTCTCTGTTCTAAAAATAAATGACAGCAAATTAAACAACAACTAACATACATCTAAAATGTATGGACATTTTACCAGAGAGCTACCCTATCGCCCCCCAAAAAAGACCAACAACAACAGCAAAAACTATAAAAATCAACAACTAAATGATGATATTAAACTAAAACTTTAAAACAACAACAACTAAAAGAATATGCAAAACGAAACATATTTTCAAACAAAACAAAAAAAAAACAATAATTTGCTGCATTAAAAAGAAAAAATTATTAATAATAATAAAACCCGAAAAAGAGAAATAAACAACAGAAAAAAAAGTAATAAATAATTTTAAGCTAGGACACAAACCGTCACAAAAATAACAAAAACAAAATATATAAACAGAAAAAATATGCATTAAAAAAAACTAAAATTACCATTAAAAAAAACGAAATAACTAAAACTTTTTTAAAACAAAAAAAAAGCAACATTTTCTTTAGATTCAACCAAACAGTAAAATTATGTTTTATGCAGTTTAAAGCATAAAATTAAATAATTTTTTTTAAACAGAAAAACAAAAACGATTTGTGTTTTAGAAAATGTTGCTTAAATATTAAACACAACTTAAAATCAAATAAGAATTTTGCAAAACAAACAAACAAACAAAAAAATTAAAGTGTTTTTAACAACAACTAACGAATTTCGATTATTTTCTTTGTATTATTATTGTTTTTATTAATATTAAAGAAAACTAAACATATTAACACTTAATGTAACAACAACAACTAAATTTTGCAAAATTTCTTTAAACGAAAACAATACAAATGTGGGTTATTTTTTAAAAAAATTTCATTTTTTCAAAGGCCTTTTTTTTTTTTTTTTCTTAATAACATAAAGAAACTGCTCAATTTTTAAAATTCATTATTACATTTTCTTAACACAATTTGTCCTAATTTTTTTTCCAAGGTTTTATTTTTTATTAAAAATTTTCTCAAAAAAAAAAGACACCAAAATTTTCATTATGTCATTTTAACGCGCCTCACATTTTAATCAACTTATCACAAAACATCATCATTAATAACATTAAAAATTTCATTCATTTTTTTAAATATAAATAAAAAATATATATTTTGCTTGTATTTTGTCTTTTGTAATACATTACATTTATATAATTTTTTTTAATTATCAATCTAATTATTATATTTCTTAATATATAATCATCATTTAATCTTAAAAAAAAAAAAAAACTTTTTTTACGTAAAAAAAATTTAATTTAAAAACTGAATTTTAAGTTTATGTATGTATTTCTTAAATATATAATTTTGCTCATTTCAAAATTATTTTTTTTTTATAAAAAACCAATTGTAATTCTTGCTAATTAGTAATTAAAAAAAAAAACTAAGTAATCAATGAGTTTCGAGAAAAAATTAAAAAATAAAATTAATAATAAACACTTATCATACACTTTATAAAAAAACATAAAATTCGACACTCAATTGTAAAAAAATTAAGCAGTAATTAAAAAATGTTTAATAAAAATTTTCTTATATAATAAAAAAATCCATGTAATTTTATTTCTTGTAGAGAAAAATGTTCACCCTCAAGATTTCTTAAGTATGGCAACCTTATTTCAATTGCTTTAAAAAATACTCCAGAATAACAAAGCATACTTTAGGGGTTTACAATAATCCTTTTTATATTAGCGCCCCAAAGTATGTGAAGAAATTTGTTTACAAAAAATTTTTCAAAAATAATTTCCACTTGCTGGAAATTTTGGGCACCTGGTATTTCAGGCAAAATTTTAAAAATCATTTTTCGGCAAACGTCGGCAGCGAAAAAAGCAGCAAAATAGTAGTAGAAACGAAAAAGTAGCTTTTTTAGGGAAAACAACTACAAAAATAAACGGTTTTAAATGATTTTTATTACTTTTCAAGCATTTTTATATAAAAACCTATATAAATTACATTTTTATTATAAAATAAACATAATTTAATAAATAACTACTCATAAAAAGTGTAAAATAGCTATAAAAATAAATTTACAAGGTATTTTAAAAGGAGTTTTACAAATTTTAAAAGAAATTCAGTAAAATCTACAATATTTTAAAGAAACAACAAAAACTAACAAACTTTAACACATTATTGTTAAATAAATTAATACAAAATTGACTACATTTCTTAACAAACTCCTTAACAAATTGATTCTCAAGATTCGCTAACAATAATATCATCTATAATTTGTCTCCATTTTCACTAATAACTGCCTCCTGCTGTGTTGTCTTATTTTCTGTGGCATTCTCCTTTTTTGCAGCATTTCCTTTTGGCTCTACAATTGGTGATTCCAATTCAATGGTTACAGGACCATCATTTTGTATATGCACTTGCATATAGGCGCCAAATTTTCCATCTGCAATTGAAAATTCAAATATTAAATTCAAATTTAAATGTATTTTGGGATAGATTACCTTTAATTTTTGTTTCATCATACATTTGTCCCAAACGTTTAAGAAACTTTTGATACAATTGTTGGGCCTGTTCGCCTTGCATGGCCATATGAAAATCGGGTTTATTGCCTTTTAAACGATGATATAGGGTGAATTGTGAGACGCATAATATTTCAAATTTTTCATCTTGCACACTCTTTTGCCAACGTTTACCGGCTTGATCTTCAAATAAGCGCAGTGATAAAAGTTTGCGGGATCTAAATGAAGAAAAAATATTGGAAATATTGGAATAATGTTGTACACCAATCATAGATAGATAGATAGATAGATAGATAGATAGATAGATAGATAGATAGATAGATAGATAGATAGATAGATAGATAGATAGATAGATAGATAGATAGATAGATAGATAGATAGATAGATAGATAGATAGATAGATAGATAGATAGATAGATAGATAGATAGATAGATAGATAGATAGATAGATAGATAGATAGATAGATAGATAGATAGATAGATAGATAGATAGATAGATAGATAGATAGATAGATAGATAGATAGATAGATAGATAGATAGATAGATAGATAGATAGATAGACAGATAGATTGATAGATAGATAGACAGATAGATAGATAGATATTAAGATATATTGATAGATAGATAAATATTTAGATATTAAGATATATTGATAAATAGATAAATATTTACATATATTGCTATATCGCTACTTCCTATATTGCACGGATATTTGAGGAACTACATCAGATTTGTTGAAAAATTTAGGTAGTCTCAATTTCTTTTTTTTTTTTATTTATTGAATGGATATTTAAGGAACATTAAAATCTATTTTTATTGGGCATGGTTGGCGATTGGGAAATATATGAGGATATATCGATGCCTATTTCAAATTTCCTATTTTCATTATTGAAAGTATAAGTGAAGTCAAGATTTTTATATTTATTAAATATTTGAGGTTTTCCAATAATTGTAGAAGAACTTCAGCACAGTAATACCAAATTGATTTTCATTCAGTAATCTGATTGTTTCCTATTAGCCTTAGATTAGTTCTAGCCCTTTATCTGTTTTTCAGTTTTTAATTATTCTCTATTCTTGATCCTTAACTTTCTCTAAAGCGAATCACACTAAGTTTCATTGGTCTCCGATTGGAGTTGCACCTCTTTTGTGCATAACTGTTCTTAAGCTAGCCTTTTAACTAAGCATTATCATTTTTTACAAAAAGATGGTAGTAATATGCGAACTTCATTCGGTACTTTGATGTTACGTTCCAAATTGATTTTAAATACGACATGAAAACAATTATTAAAATTTGAATATTTCGGAGATCATCGAAAGAATATAATGGCTGTGATAAATTGAGGTCTTTTTTTAATTTAACACAGTTAATATACACATTTCTATCAGTAAATATAAACTTACTAAGAACTTACAAATATTCCACATCCTTTTCGGTGTCATTATGAGTGATGCCCACTAAAACGCATAATCCACGTCCAATAGAACTTATTAGTTCTTCGCCAACTGGAAAAAGTGAGAATACCTATAGATAAAACAAACAGCTTTTTATGAAGTTATAGCAAAATATTACCTGTAACTTTAGCGGAGGTAACACGTTGAACAATAGCCTTCATTTATGTTATATTTTTAAAAATAAAATAACTTTGAATAGAAAGAAAAACTTTTCTAAAAAATACACAGGCATGAGAGCCCTGCGCCGACAAATATTAAAGGCTGCGGCGACTGACACTAAAAATGTGGGCGGCGGCTTAAAATTGACTGTAACCCGGCAAAGTTTTCAACGTTTAGTTTTAGAAAGTGGGATTTTGGAAGCCAATATAATATAACACTGAACACCGTTTATAACAACAAAACAGAGCAAGCACAAAAGAGAAATATGTAACTCTAAAGGCAGACTATTCCTATTTTAGCGGTAATTTCTTTATGATTAAAATAATTAAAATAAAGTAAGAGTGTTATATTCGGCACTCAAACATGTCGAAACAAAACTGAATAAAAATGCCATATGTTTAGAGGTGATGCCACCCAAAAGAAAAATATGTAACAGTAAATTATAGTGTGATTCAAATATTTTTTTATTTCGAAGTCGATTACTTTGATTTAAAAAACAGGGTGTATAGAAGGAGTAGGACAGTGATAATTTTATTTTATCTGTTAAAAAAAAATAAAAAATGTTTTCAAAAAAACTTTTAACATGAAATATTAAACAAATTCAATCAGAAACAATAACGCGGCATATATTTATGTTGAAATATTCAATCACTACTGAATTTTAAATTTTGTCCTATCACGTGCCGTAGTTCCTGAGTTTATCGATTACGAATAACCATTATATACATGATAGATTTGAAATATTCAATATATGTATGAAAAATCATTCTGAATTTTGTTTTTCTGAGCCCAATTTCTTTTTTAAGCCAAATTTTCAAAAAATTCCTTAACTATATTTTCGCTAATTAATTTATAAAATAAACTATGCATGATTACATAGTTTATATTAGTTGATTTTAATTATCATTTCATTATCAAGACCCCCCATAATAATTTAGCACAAATTATCAGTAAACAACAAACTACTTAAATGTCTAATCTTATCTAGACAGCAAAGAGGTTAATATGCAAAAAATGCAAATTTTTTTCTTTAACACCATAAAAAGATTAAACCATAATAATATCAGAAATAACTGTATAAACAATTGTTATTGTTTTGTTCTATATATAAGAATTTATAAATACAATGTATATAACTAATAATTATCACGCTTTCAGTCTTTAGATTAAATTTTTTGTTTTGCAATCGGCCGGAACACCACCAAATGGTGGTTCCTCACCACCACCGCCACCAATGCCACCAATAATTTTAATAATATCGCTGAGAGTATAATTTCCCAAAAATTTGTTAATGGTCTGGAATTAGTAAAATATATGTATAAATAATATTTTCTATCAACTTTCTTAAATAATAAATAATACTTACATCTTCAACATATTTTACAATGCCTCGATCCTGTGCCTCTACCCAAACATCATTTAAAAGCTCTATACCCATTTCATTGATTAAGGCATGTAAAAAGTCAGTAATTCTTTGTTCTTCCATAAGATTTTCAATATCTATAAACAAGTCTCCAATACTGAGCTAATTGTAACAAATGAAAAAAAAAAAATATGTATTTTAAATATTAATTCTCAATTTAAATTTAAGTTAAATCTGTAATTACTTCAATGTTTAAGTTGCGTATACCCATGGTAAGGCCAGTTTTTAATACCCAAGAAATTGACAATTTCACATTGTCAATATGCGCGCTTTAAACCAGAAAATAGTTATGTAAGTTAATTAAATTTAAAAATATTCAAAGAAAAACAAAATATTTTCATAATTTCTTAAAGATTTTCTTTAACTTACATAGCATTGCCATTACCATCTATGTAAACGATATACGCCAAAGAACCCTTAGCTTTATATAAAGATTTTAAAGCCGTTAGAGGTAAAACAATATTGAAATTTGATTTTCTCATCGGTATGGTGGAGATTTTTATATCGGTTACATTGAAATCAGATAAACCAGTTACACGTAAATCTGTCACCGAACCCACCAAGCTAAAATCGAATACTTTTATTTAATAGTTTTTCTTTAACAATTTATTAATCAACTTACTCCACTATATATTTGTTATCCATTTCGAAATCAGCATGTTCAATTTGATAAGGATCTAGAGCTGGCAAACCAAATAAGGGATAACACATACGATGACGTATTTCTTCTAAAAACTCCAAAATGGCTTCCTCCATTAAAGCATCTGTCTGAGATACAAAACCGGCCAAAATAAAGGCCAAACAGACCACAACAGGGTAAACTTTAAATTTCATTGTTTGAAATTTTCTTTATTTTCTACGAAATTAATTAGAGGAATGCTTAACTTGCACTGAAGTGGTTTTCATGTTTATTGTGCTTTTTGTTAATACCACAACCTAATCAATATTCAGATTCCTTGTTGTTGTTTTGAGATTATATATAGAAATCTATAAATTAAAAGCGAGTTATCGAAAGTCTATTAGCACGATTATTATGTGACTTCCTATGGTTGTTTAATCAAATTTTTCTTGTATGTTTATGTGTTGGAGCAGGGACAATAAAACGCATTAGATGGTATTTTGTCGACCATTATGTACTTTTGAACTTAATTTACTATAACAAAACTCTATTTTGCACAATAGTTTGAAAGTATTGGTAATAGAAAGAGATTAGATTATTTTTGGTACCATATAATTGAAAGAAATTTGCATATAAAATGCAGAACAGTTTCTAATTGATTAATAATAAATTTCAATGAAGGGAATTTAGAAATATTCTCAGGGGTGTTTGGAGGAAACCTAATTTATCTATCTATCTATCTATCTATCTATCTATCTATCTATCTATCTATCTATCTATCTATCTATCTATCTATCTATCTATCTATCTATCTATCTATCTATCTATATCTATATATCTATCTATCTATCTATCTATCTATCTATCTATCTATCTATCTATCTATCTATCTATCTATCTATCTATCTATCTATCTATCTATCTATCTATCTATCTATCTATCTATCTATCTATCTATCTATCTATCTATCTATCTATCTATCTATCTATCTATCTATCTATCTATCTATCTATCTATCTATCTATCTATCTATCTATCTATCTATCTATCTATCTATCTATATATCTATCTATCTATCTATCTATCTATCTATCTATCTATCTATCTATCTATCTATCTATCTATCTATCTATCTATCTATCTATCTATCTATCTATCTATCTATCTATCTATCTATCTATCTATCTATCTATCTATCTATCTATCTATCTATCTATCTATCTATCTATCTATCTATCTATCTATCTATCTATCTATCTATCTATCTATCTATCTATCTATCTATCTATCTATCTATCTATCTATCTATCTATCTATCTATCTATCTATCTATCTATCTATCTATCTATCTATCTATCTATCTATCTATCTATCTATCTATCTATCTATCTATCTATCTATCTATTATCTATCTATCTATCTATCTATCTATCTATCTATCTATCTATCTATCTATCTGTCTATCTATCTATATATCTACCTATCTATCTATCTATCTATCTATATCTATCTATCTATCTATCTATCTATCTATCTATCTATCTATCTATCTATCTATCTATATCTATCTATCTATCTATCTATCTATCTATCTATCTATCTATCTATCTATCTATCTATCTATCTATCTATCTATCTATGTATCTATCTATTCTAAATAATAACTTATTCCAGATTACCCTAACTGCATTCCAATTATGATAACAAAATTAATAAATTGTATTAAGATATACATATAAGCAATTAGACATATAAAACAATTGACTTACTTGCTGGTAGCCATACAATTCATGTTGATTTTTTTTTTTTTTTAATTTATTACCTCCATATAACCTGATTTATTTTAAACAACAAAAACAATACTTCCAGTAGTAGTATTTTTTTAAATTTTAACAATTAACGTTTATTTAATTCTCACTTGGTGGTTCTCTTAAATGTTCTGGTAATTCTTGTATTTCTGTTTTAGTTGCATTTAATGCTACACCTTCGGGTAAATTTCTTTCAATATATTCCAAAAATGTATCCAAAGTAGAACCAGTCATTTTATGGAAATTCATATAACGGAAATATGTACGAATTTCATATTGTACACGATGTTTTTTGTAAATGTGGACAGATTTCAAAAGTGTCATGCGTTCCTTGTGTGCTTTACGGGGCGACCAACTGTAGTGGATAAAAAACAATAAACGTTAAACAATTATAAAACAATGCCAGATTTCTCAATCTCTTCCTAAATTTATTCCCCTAGTAACTTACCAGTTACCAACTTCAATACCCAAATGGTCAGCAGCTGTGGTGGCGAACCAAGAATAACTTTTTAAAACAGCCGGATCAATACCACGTAATTCTATTTCCAATTTACTAAAAAGTTTATCCTGTTCATTTAATTCAGCAGTTGTGGGAGGAGGTGTTATAGCTGAGGAATCAGCTGGTGAAGTAACAGCATTGCTAGCTTCAGTAGCCAAGCAACGCAAGGCTGTTACATTGGCAGCAGTGCGTGAGCCTAACAAATTTCTAACAATCTAGAAACATTAGAAATTTAAATGAAAATATTTTAATTTAATTAATTTTAATTTAAAAGAATATTTACCGAAATCATAATTTTAATAGTTTTTGTGTTTTTTTCTTAAAAATTATAGGTTATGCAAGCGCCGACAAATATTAACGGCGGCGGCGACTGACACTAAATATGTCGGCGGCGGCTTAAAATCGACTGTAAGCCGGCTAAGTTTTCAACTACGTTTAGTTTTTAATTTTTCAACGATTTTAAATAAAAACGGAATCCGAGAGATCAGAAAGTAGGATTTTGGAAGCAAATATATTGTTTATGACAACAAAACAGAGCAAACTCAAAAGTTGCATGAGAAATTATGCAGGGATGTATAAAAAATTCTTAAAAATTAAAAACAAATCCTTTCTCCAAGTTTTACTAGGATCTGCCGATATTTAACCCTATCTTCATTATAAAACATCTTGCAGAAAATCAGTTTCTAAAAAATTTTGCATTAAGAAAATGATCAATAACGTAAAAACAAAGATATTTTATTTGTTTATTTACTAGCTATACCCAGTGTGCTGTGCTACCCTAAAAGCAATATAAATAAGAAACCTACTTAACAATTTTGATGATTCTAACTACAATAGTTTTCCAGATATACAATTTGTTACATATGGGAGATTCCACGCAAATTATTGCAATTTCGCCAATTATTCCGAACGTTAATTAAGATTTTAATTTAATCTATGAAAAATTTGAATTAATAGTTTCCAGATATACAAAATTTTGTATTTAATTCATATGGGAAGTGCCAAGCCCCCCATTGAAAGTCCGCCCGTTATTCTCTAAATGTTCTTCAGTAAAATTTGAAGATTCTAGCTCTAATAGTTTCTCAGATATACGAATTTTTCTATTTAATTCATATGGGAGCTCCAAGCCCCCCAGATGAAAGTCCGCCCTTTTTTCTCCAAAATGTTCAGATGAATATTAAAGTTGTTCGTGCAAAATTTGAAGAATTTAGTTATATTAGTTTCCCAGATAAACGAATTTTTGTATTTAATTCATATCGGAGGTTCCGCTCCCCTCATTGGTAGTCCCCCAGTTTATTACCCAAAATGTTTACATGGATGTTAAAGTTCTTCCAGAACAACATCATTTAAAGGGATCACAAAGAGATTGAAAAATATTCCAAAAGTTTCACTTTGAAAACATTATTAGAATGTATGAAAACTCGCAACTCTAAAGGAAGACTATTCCTATTTTAGTGGACGTAAGCGAGATAAATTTTCGTTCAATTAGGATACGATATGTTTATATATTCAATATTTTAGAAAATTCAAAAAGTACCAGTTAAAGAACGAAAAATTACCAGAAATACTCCAGTTTAAATTTTTATTCACTCAAGTCCCTGATTGCTTAGTTTTATGTTTTTAGGTTCATTATAAAAGAAAATCCAAATAGTACAAGTTGAAGAACGAAAAAGTACCAAAAAGTCCCGTTTTATATGTTCTCACTTACTCCATGTTCAATATTATAGAAAATTCAAAAAATACCTTTTGAAGAACGAAAAAGTACCAAAAAGTTCCCTTTTATATGTTATTACTTAATCCGGGCTGTACATTCCTAAATTCATGTTTCTAGGTTCAATATTATAAAAAATTCAAAAAGTACCAGTCGAAGAACGAAAAATAAAAAACTCAAAAAGTACCTTTTGAAGAACGAAAAAGTACCAAAAAGTTCACTTTTATAGATTCTCAAGTGCTTAATTACATGTTTCTAAGTTCTAAGTCAAAAAAGTACCAGTTGCAACATCGTATTGAAGAACGAAAAAGTACCAAAAAGTCCCGTTTTATATGTTCTCACTTACTCCATGTTCAATATTATAGAAAATTCAAAAAATACCTTTTGAAGAACGAAAAAGTACCAAAAAGTTTCCTTTTATATGTTATTACTTAATCCGGGCTGTACATTCCTAAATTCATGTTTCTAGGTTCAATATTATAAAAAATTCAAAAAGTACCAGTCGAAGAACGAAAAATAAAAAACTCAAAAAGTACCTTTTGAAGAACGAAAAAGTACCAAAAAGTCCACTTTTATAGATTCTCAAGTGCTTAATTACATGTTTCTAAGTTCTAAGTCAAAAAAGTACCAGTTGCAACATCGTATTGGGAGCCCGTTATTATGTATTCATATGTATAAGTTAATAAACCAAAAACAATGTTTTATAAAAAAGTACCAAAAATAGGTACAATTTTCACCCCTTAAACGTCCGAGTATCCAAAAAGTACTAAATTTATATTTTTATTTGTTCGTCAAGTTATGAAGGATTCAAAAATATTTTTTGAATGTTCTCTGGTTTAAAAGATACATGGGGTGCAAAAGAAGTACCAAATTACAGTTTCTACCCGTTAATTCCCCAAAGGGGCCGAATTTGAAAAAAGTACCAGACACCTGCCCGCTTATTTTTTAAATGAACGACGATAAGCTTTAAACTGTTTTTGTATCTTTTATAGTTTAGGAGATATGAGGTTACCGAATTTACCCGTTTTTACCATTTTTAACCCCCTAATCATTCGAATTTCCAAAAATCCCGTCTAAGTGGATCTATTTGGTGGAAGACCAACCTCTTGTCTAAATTTCAGCTCTTTAGCTAAAACCGTTTAGGCTCTACGATGATGAATCAGTTAGAATTTTATATATGTATTATGTATATAGATTTCGTGCATTGAATTATACTGTAAAAACATTGTAATGTTCGACTTGAATTCAAGTTTCGTTTTCACTGGAGAATGCTATTGAATTAAAGTGTATTTCAACACTTGAAATTTGAATGTTTGACTGGAATTAAACTTGTTTTAAACTTTAATTCTAGCAAGAATGCTTATTTGGTATAGTGTGACAACTATAATAAGGGACCTAAAGTCGACATAAAGCCCACAATGGTTAGTACCAATATTTGGCCAAACAACATCTACATACCTAGCCAGGTTATATCCTCTAGGTCCGTGAAGACATTCTCTATAAAGCTATAAATTTGTATTAAAGGCGGCTTAACAATTGTTTCTTGTAAATATTCGCCCACCATAGTGTTTGGAGACAACAGGAGCTTCACTGAAAGACACACCAGACAGACATCGCGCTCTAATATGGGTGTATGGTAGTGATTCTGCTGAGATCAATGGTATAATAATAAGTATGTATCCCAAGGATACCCCCTGAATACGGCAATCAGCTTCCGTCCATTGCCTCTAGGTGATAATATACCATGTCACCACTAGCCGACCGACCACCACCCGCCTAGGTGACTAGGGAGGTATATATGTGGGCATTCTTCCAGGAGACCATCATGATGCCTCCTCTTTCTTGAAAAGAAAGACGTTCTTTATAGACAAATAAATAATTAATTAACACCATTACTTACATTTTTTTATCTTCTAGATCTCACAAATATGCCAAATATAGATTTCGATAAACACTTTTGGGTATTAAACGAAAACAAACCCCGCCTTAAAAAAATTTCATCATAATTATTAACAATTTAACTAAATTCAACCCAACACTTGCTGTTTCTTTGTACAATGACCCTCGGTATAGTAGTATAGCATACAATCTTATTACTTTCAATTTTTAGTAAACAATTATTTTTTTATTTAAAGAATATCATTTCTGTCATTTTAGATTTTCGCACACACACAACAACAGATTTTTTGTGGCAAATAAAAAATGCAGAAAACAGCTTGGCGCGAAAAATTCTAGCAGAATTTCTTTTCGCAGTCGGCAGAATTGACATCAACTGCACTTCCCATTTGAAATACACATGTTCGATACCCTAGCCCTTTACGGTATGACATACCAGCAATGTAAAAAGGTGTAGCTCCGTTGACGTCAACGAAGCTGGTTTGAAGTCAAAGCAGCGACTCGAATTAGGCGTGAAAACACGAAAATATCTGAGGCGAAGCATGTACAACGAACGTTGAGCAAAGTTCTACACCGGCCAAATTTCAATGAGCGGCTTATTATTAGATAAAAGAAAACTTGCTTAAATGAAAACAAATTAATTTTATATTGTAAAATGCCATAAATTTAGCGAAAGTTTTCTGTAAATTGTACAAAATATGGCGAAATTTTCAAGCCGTATTAAGCTGAAAGATTTTCGGCGGCGACGGCTTTGACATTTTGTTCGGCGGCTAGGCTTAGTCGGCTTAAGCCGAATCGGCGCAAGTCTCTGTATGCAAGTACGAAAGTCTTGACAGCAAAACAAAAACAGCTGTGCAGAAAACACAAACAGGATGAGGCAAATATGAATTATTTTTAAATTAGTAACAGGATGCTCTTTATAAAATCCCATTAGTAATATTATTTAATTTATAAAAAATACAACATTTAAATTTAGAAGTGTTTTTTTTTTAATGTAAATTTTACTTTTAGTTTCTTTAAAATTATTATTTTAATTGTCGAGATAATTTACATAGTTATTTTTCTCTCAGTGTAGCTATTGTTGACATTTCAACCACACGTGCATTTAAAATAACCACCCATTTGTTTACAATAAATTTTACAAGTTTTATTTAATTTTTAGTAATTCATTTTTTAAATCTCTAGAAAAATGGATCAAGAAGGTAAATATTTATTTAGATAACAAAGTTTTATATATTTACTAATTTTTATATGTTACAGATTTACCTCCTTTGGAAAGAGATAGCGAGGTGTGTGTCAATGGAAATTGTGAAAATGATTCCGATTTTACCGACAATGATTCCGATGAAGAACCTATGGAACAGGGTGAATCCACTACTTGTCTATTCTGTTCACAAGTTTTGCCTTCAGTGGAATTAGCTTTAGAACATGTTAAAATGGTTCATAAAGTAAATTTTTCCCAATTAAAGGCTCAATTTCAAATGGATCAGTATTCATTTATAAAGTTAATCAATTGTATACGTCTGGACGGTATAAGTGAGGAGAAGTTACAAAATGTAACAGCAGCATTTTGGAATGATGAGAAATATTTGAAACCCAAAGAATATGAATCTTGGTTAAGTTATGGTGAGTAAAACAGAAACGAATTTTTATACTAAACTATCATTTACCTAAGGGCAAGACATTTCCCAATATTTCCTTTGTAAATACGTGTAACTAAAAAATAATTTTTTAACTGTTCTAGATTATGATGACTTGAAAACAGAGACAACCTCAACTGGAACCACCACAAACGAAGCGGATTTAAAGGCTTTGGTATTGAAGTTGCAAGAACAAGTCAAATTCCAACAAGAGCAACTGGAGCAGGCCTCACAGGACATGGAAACTATGCGTAAAGGTTTTCAACGTTTAATGGAAAAGGATGATAAGAAAGTAGAGACAAAAAACAAAAATATCACATGTGTCTCCTCAGTATCACTTAAAGCTGATGAGGGATATTTTGATAGTTATGCTCATTTTGGCATACATCATGAAATGCTGTCGGTGTGTGCAAAAAACCTTAACAAAAATTTCAGTTTTTATTGTTCACTTTTTTTTCTAGGACGTTGTTAGAACCACTTCCTATAGGGATGCTTTATTAAAGAACAAAGACTTTGTTAAGGGAAAATCTGTTTTAGATGTGGGTTGCGGCACTTCTGTACTCTCCATATTTGCCTCACAGGCGGGAGCAGCCAAAGTGGTGGGCATTGATAATTCAGATATTATCTATAATGCCATGGATATAGTCAAGTAAGCTTAACTTTAAGAAAAAATTTTAAGCGTTTAAACATTTTTCAATTTTTTTTATAGAAAAAACAATGTGGAAAACATTACATTGGTAAAGGGCCGTTTAGAAGACACTGAATTGCCGGAGCAAAAATTCGATATTATTATATCCGAATGGATGGGTTATTTCCTACTATTCGAGGGTATGCTAGATAGTGTTATCTATGCTCGAGATAATCATTTAAAGGAGAATGGTATTCTTTTACCAAATCGTTGTACCATGAGCATTGTGGGCTATGGCAACGAGTCACTCTTTAAGAATCATGTAACATTCTGGAATGATGTTTATGGCCTTAACATGTCCAATATGCGTAAAGAAGTTATGCACGAACCTTTAATAGACATCGTGGATGCTCAACATATACTCACCGATGCTAATTGTATTGCTGATTTAGATTTAATGAAAGTTGACTTGAACTATTCCAATTTTAAGTATAATTTCGAATTGACTTGCTGTAAGGATGGTGAATTATCCTCATTTGTGGGATATTTCGATACCTATTTCGAATTGCCTGAGCCGGTTATGTTTGGCACATCACCCAATGATAAGCCAACACATTGGAAGCAAGTTGTATTTTTCATTGAAGAACCTCAGGCTGTTAAGAAGGGAGATGTTGTTCGAGGAGTTTTGCACTGTAAAAGAAGTCATAAAAGTGCCAGATCATTGGATATTATTCTAGAAGCATTTAATAAGAAATATACTTATTATTTGGATTAGAGAAAAGTGTTTAGTGAAAAGGAAGTTGTAAATTTGTATAAGAAATAAACGTATTAAGAACAATCTTTTATAAAAATTTCATTAAAAGAATTTTGAAAAAATATTCAGGATTTTTCACTACACCATTCTAGATGAAACTTATACAAATATTAGGAGGGTTGGTACGATTTTCTAATAAACTTGATTTATTAAACACAAACCACACATCTAGAATATTGAAAATAATTTATTTATTTAAAAAAATGCTGCTGCATGTAATTTTTTTTTTTTTTTTTTTTTTGTTTGAATTTCTTGAAACATACAAATAATAAAAATACTCTCATCGAATCGAGTTCTAACTTATATTTAAACATTTAAAAAGATGCTTTAGCATATAATTTTCAAAATTATGAGCTGTTTTTCTCCTTTGCAATACACCTCCTATTTCGAGCTTTATTAAACTGTACCACCTTCCAGTTCAGAAGCTGGTATCTCGGGTTCCTCATCATTGTAAACATTCTCTGCCATTTGCCAAACTTGCATAATATTATCTTCCGATACGGAGCATATTATCCAGGGTTCATTGGGATTCCAAGAGAAATCTGATATTTTGGCCGTGTGACCGCCATGAATGAAGAGCAATTCCGGTGGACCATCTTCTGCATCTTCGGCACTTTGCTCCTCACCGATTTTCGACAAATCCCAGACATGCAAACGGCGATCGGTGCCCGATGAAGCCAAAATAGTTTCATTATGGGGAGACCATTGTACTTGGAAAATTTCATCTTTATGCGATTCAAAGGAATGTAATTTCAATTTAAGATTACGCAAATCCCACAGAGCCACCGTTTTATCAGCCGAACCGGTGGCTAAAATAAATTCTGAATAGGGATTGAAACTAAGACAATTTACTTCGGCCGTATGGGCATCTACTGTGTGCGAAGGTTTGGAAGTGTTATTATTACGTGTGTCCCAAATCATAAGTTTTTGGTCATCGGCCACAGAGCCAAACAACGATTCATGCAACAAATGCCAGGCTACATCCTCAACGACTGCGGTATGGCCAGTAAAAATATTCTTAGCATCGATAACACGATGCTCCTTGGGTGTAGCATTTATGTCCCACAAACATATGGTATGATCGTCAGAAGCTGACAGCAAATAGCCATTTAAATTTGGATTCCACGACAAGCCATAGCCTTCCTTTTGATGGCCACGCAATCTTAAATCCGGTTGACATTCTCCCGAAGGCTCGGGCTTGCTGGGATGTTTGGTATAATCAAAGACTAAAACATCACTAGAGGGTGTTTTTGTAGCAATAACACAAGCATTTTGCGGCATGTAGCGAGCCCTATTTACCTCACCCTCATGGTTGATTTTTATTTCAATTTCAATCTTACCACATACGGAACCAAAACCACCAAATTCTCCTTTCTCATTGTCATAATGAGAGCCATCGAATTGGGCATCCTCACTGGGCAGCTGGACACTAGCAATTAGCAAGTGATTTTGTTCATCGGAGGTGTGAGTGCCCAAAATCAAACGATGTACCGAATAGTCTTTACCCTCCTGTTTGGTAACATCCGGCAGCCATTGGGCCGTTAAAGAAGGCCACTCCAAAGCATGAGTCATAACCAAATCGTATAAAAATGGAGTATTTTTCTTCCAGATTTTATACTCCTCATTGATAACGCGTTCTTCTACGGCATCATCAAATGATTCCGCTATTGCAACAAAAACGAACACGAATTATAATTTACTTCTGCTGATATTTAAAATATTGCTGAAACACTTACCATTATCACTGCGATCGACCATGTTGGTGTTTACTTTCTATATGAAAATTATTGTTTAATTTTTTTTTAGCTTAACACTCGACCAAAAGGCAAGCAACAGTCCCGCCAAAACACAATCTTTCCGTAGTTTGTTTTGTGTTTGTTGAAATGTGTATTTTTTGCAGCAGCGTCGCAGTCTCAAATGAGAGTATTTAATAAAATGCTTTTCTAACTATAAAAAGAAAAAAATTGTTTTTAATTTTATAATTTTTTAGTTGCAAGTTTATATAGGAATAATTATCTACACTTTTTGTTAAGTTTAAGCGAGTATTTTTAAAGATATGAATAAAATTTACCGGAAAATGTGCAAATAATTTGCCAAGACAAAAAATTATAATTTAGTAAATGCTGAAAGCAGTGTTGCCAACTCGTCCAAGAACCGTAAGTGGCTCAAAAAAATTCCAAAAACGTGTGTAAAAAAGCGCCATTTAAAATTGAATAATTTTACAAATACTATAAAATGTAAAACTTAATAAAACATTTTTAGGGCCAATATCTCAAACTCCGGTTATCGTTTAATAGGTAGATATACTGCCGGTTAAAATAATTTAAGTAATTAAAAATTAATAAATAAATTTATAAATTTACAAACACAATTTGGCAACTGTTTGATGTCAAATACAAAGCATTTTTTGCAGCAAACAACGTCGACCGCCCGTGTAAATTAAACAACTTGGCAGCCCTGCGAAGGCTACCAGATGAATTCAATAAAAGGTAATGAATACAAGTACTGTTGTTAAAATACTGATTATTTATGTAGTCGGTATTACAAATGTCAACAAAAGTAGTGTTGACATCATTTTTTTTAAAGAAATTTTTGCAAATTGTTTTTGTTTAATAAAGTATTGTAATTGTGTTGTAAATTGCATACCATGGAGGCTTTGGATATTTTGGAAAAACGCATAGATACGTTGTCCCGTATCATTGGCAATGTTCCCGAACAAAATGCCACTTCTGCAAATGCTAATGAGGGTGATTCAACAAAAGTGGCTGGTGAGAATATTGTTGACTCTTTAGTCTCGGCCAATAATATTTTAAATGAAGCCATTTCGGGGCGTGAACAAATCAAAAAGATCGTCAACAGATCCGATGAATTGGAAAAGTACTTAGATCCTCATTTCCTAGAAGAAAACCAACAAGTCCGAGCTAAAGAAGTCTATCTTAATGCAGTGGGTCATGAACTGCATACACAATTTCAACAATTGGATAAGATTAAAGAACTGGAACCCACATTAGGTGCTGAATATTTTCGTAATATTCCAGGTGAATGTGTGGATAAATTAAAGCAAATTAGCCAGGATAATGGAGAATTTGCCCAACAAGCTGAACTGATTGAAGAAAGTCTGATATTGGCCATGAAACGTTATGGTGAGATACAATCGGGTCTCTTGGAGTCGCTCAACACTATGAACAAACGTTTGGAGGCGGTAGAGGAAAAGATGCAATTAAAGAAAAAGGAGGATATGGAAAAGGACTTGGATGTTGAGGAAACAAAATAGTAATATTGATTTAAAAATTAAGTATTAAAATTCCCTTTATATTTATAGAAATAACACAAATATAAACACAAAACCAATAAATATTGTTTTAAAACTGAATAAATAATTCATTACTGGTTTGTTGTAATACATATTAGAATTGCAGTTTTTTGAAACACAATTAAATCTGTGGCGATATATATAATACCACCACAAAGCTTTTATAAAAATCCAAAATATTGAGTCCATTTCACCTACAACCAACAAATCTGATTAGTACTAAAACGAGTCTATTTATTTTATTTTTAAAGTTTATCTTTAGCGTTTATTATCATTTAACTGATAACGTTATGACAATTTGAACTACATTTTAAAAAATACATCAATGGCTAGTAAATTAATTAAATGCCTTTGGTATAGTAGGCCACCAAAGTAGTAATAACTTTTCTCTATAAGCTTGAACTAGGAAAACTAATTATACCATGTTAAACCCTTACTCAGATCGGGAAGAAAGTTAAAAATCTTATTCAAATAATAGATAACAAACAAAATGGCACCCACAATGCCCAACAGACTTAAACGATTGAGCCAATGTTGTTTGCTTTCCTTCATTAAATCGCAAATATGCTGGGCAGCAGCTTCCGTATCCTCAACAGAACCATTATTATCTATAACAAAGTGAGATTGTTCACATTTCTTATCCAACGGCATTTGCGATTCAATGCGTTTGCGAGCATCTTCTGGCGACAGCTCATTACGAGCGATCAAACGTTTTAATTGCAAATCCGGCTCACTAGAAGCAATATAAATTACATTTTTATGTATTTTCAAGAGAGTTCATTAAGTCATACCATGTTACACATATAATTTTGTGTATAAAGTCCATTAAAAGGCCTGTTTCGAAAAGTAAAGGCAAATCCAAAACAATCCAAGCTCTGCCCGACATAAAATTTTTGAAAACCTCCTTGAAGATGGTGCGGTGTATAACAGGATGTGTTATTTTATTTAATTTGCCTCTCAGCTCCTTATCGGCAAATATGGCCTTACCCAATGCATCTCGGTTAATTTCTCTCGTTGGCAGCAGAATTTCATCGCCAAAGGTTTCCTTGATTTTTTGCCAGCAAGGTTTACCAGGTTCCACAACTTTATGTAATATTAAAATCAGTTAGAAATTAGGTCATACTCTTTCTTAATTAACATTAATTAATATTTAACTACTATGTACTTACTTTGACGAGCAATTTTATCGGCATCTATCACTGGTATGCCATTTCTTTCGAAAACTTTACTAACTGTACTTTTGCCTGTGGCAATGCCTCCAGTTATAGCCACAATAAACATTTTATTAGTAATATTTTAAATAAACTTTTAACTTAAAGCAAATATTA
The DNA here is from genome assembly GCF_015586225.1 of Lucilia sericata. NCBI lineage: Eukaryota > Metazoa > Arthropoda > Insecta > Diptera > Calliphoridae > Lucilia > Lucilia sericata. The sequence goes on along the minus strand of NW_023994148.1, from coordinate 629,959 downwards.
TTACTTCCAACAACCCCTAATTAAACAGAAATTGCATCTAGGCATATTCAACTTAGATGGTCTAAGCTAAACATCTGATTGTGTCAAATGTCATTAAAAATACTCTGCTATCTGTTACTGTCAAAATGTACATAAACAGAAATTCTTCCTTAAGTGCCACCTTGTATAGATTCGCTTTGTACTGCAGCAAATCTAAACAGAGTTACCACATTTAAACTTTTTATTTATTTTGTTTTTTATTTCAAACATAATTTTGCGAATGCAAAATACTTCATAATTCCAAGTAGTTGAGCGAAACCACAGGGTATACAGAGGTGTCACAAGCAAAAAACTATTTCTCTTTCGCACAAAACGATGTGCCGAAACTGTTAAAAATTGAAAAAATAAAGAAAATGTTTATTTTATTGAACAAATTCTTAAAAATTGTAAATTTCGAAAATATTCTATAGAAAAGTTAAGAAAATATTTAAAACAAAATTTCCCATAATATTATTTATAAGAAATTTACAATATTTTTAATTAAAGAAATGCAATTTCAAGAAGTTTTTTCAATAAAAAACAGTTTATTTATTTACAACTCCCCACCATGTTAATCACTGTAAATGATTAACGTACTTCAAAAATATGGCAGCACTTGACATAACAAGTGAAGTTGGCTGCAGTTGCACAATTTTTTTATTCAGCAAAGCATTCGTGTTTTTTCGTGATCATACTCCATTTTTATTTCTAATTTCGTGCGCGGCGCTTGCAGTTAAAGAAACCAATTTTTCAGTGATAAATATAATATAAAAAAGAATCGCCGCTAATTAATATAAAAATTATATTAAAATACTCTTTAATAGTTTGAAACAGAAAACATAATAACACTTAACAAAATGGTGGATAAAATTGAAATGAGTTTGGATGATATCATTAAGTCTAACCGTAGCCAGAATAGAAAACCTCAAGGAGGAAATCGTGGTGGCGGCGGCAATAGACGTGGTGGTGGTGCAGCTGGCAATAAAGGACCACAACGTCAGGGAGGCCGTAGAGTTCAAACATCACCACGTAAACCCGGCGGTGGCGTCTTAAAAGGCCGTGGTGCTGGAGGCATACAAAAAGCCAAATTTTCAAGGGTAATAAATTAGCAAACATGATGAAATTCTAGAAAATGTATCGAGTTGGTCACTTACAACTGGCTTAATAAAGCTAAATATATGATAAGCGTATGGAAACAAGTCTCCGGCTGCAGAAATATACCTCAAAACTAATTGATAAAATGCAAAAATATTGAGTTTCAAAAACAAAGCAAAAGCATGGTTTTTTATAAAATAAAACGAAGTATAAAAGTATATACTTCTTGACAAAAAACAAAAAAAGCAAAAAAATAAAATGGTCTCTTTAACGGTGTATATGCAAACGCAAAAACCAAAATGAAAACAAGTGAGAAAGTGAAAGAAAATGTCAAGGCAGAAACAAAAAATAGACTTAATAACAAAAACAAAAGACAAACAGTAAATGCTGTATGATGTGGCAACCCTACTACTAACTACACTGTTTACATTTTCTTCGTTGAAACATTAAACAAATGCAAACTTTTTCTTTCTTGTTTTAAACAATTATAAAACTCCGTTTAAACGACAACAGGATCTCCATAATAATTTTTATAAATGTTTTAGTGAATTTTTTTTTTAATTTACATACATAATAACATACATATTTATATTCTTCAATTTATTACATATATTACAAATTTCTTTTCGCAAATCAAATCCCACTTAAATCATTCCGTTGAGTTTTTAGCTACGTTTTGTACTACTACTACTTCTTCCATTCAAAAATATCAAAACACTTAATCAAACTTCCTCCCGATGGTAGCTGCAACCGGCGACCCAGTTTTTATCACCGACTACTACAAAATTTAGATTTGAACACAAAAGACTCAAAAATTCTTTATCAAAAACAAAAACGAACTTCTGTTGCAACTTGTACCTACTCCTACTTCTCTAGGGTGATGTGAACAGCGCTTGGAAACATGACATGTACGATGGACCTAAACGGGGTATATTGAAAACAACGGATTCAGCCAAACTATTAGTGTCAAATTTGGATTATGGCGTATCGGACTCGGATATCCGGGAACTATTCACAGAATTTGGACCGCTGAAGAAGGCGGCCGTACATTATGATCGTTCGGGCAGATCCTTAGGTAAGTTTTTTGTAGATTTTAAGTTAAACGTATGTTACAACAACACAAACTTTTCTATTACTTTACATATTAGGTACTGCCGATGTTGTGTTTGAAAGAAGATCAGATGCTTTGAAGGCCATTAAACAATACAATGGTGTACCTTTGGATGGCAGACCCATGAATATACAATTCTTAACTGATGCCGCTAGTATAACTAGACCTGTGCGCACAGCCGGCCCCAGTCCGCAAAAACGTAGACCACAAGTGGGTGGTGGCGCAGCTGGTGGTAACCGAAGAGGTGGAGGTAAATTTTAAACAAACCTGGTAACTTTCCACCATATAAAACTCTCGTTTTTCTTATTAATTTTCAGCAGCTGGCGGCAATCGTCGTGGTGGCCCTGCAAATCGCAATAGACCCGCCGGTGGTGCTGCTGGTGGTGGCCGTAATAATAAGAAAACAGCTCCTACTGCCGAAGAACTCGATGCCGAGTTAGATGCTTATGTCAACGATATGAAAATTTAGATAAATAGTTTTTAATTCTAATGATATAATAAATTATCAATACAAATTTCTAATTGTAAGTCTTCGTCTCGTTTATACAACAAAACAACAAGAAATTCAAGCTGCAGCCGGCCCTCAAATGGTGGTAGTTAACACACACACACACATTAAACATTTAACGCGTTTTATATTTTCTAATGTAAAGTACAATCAATCCCTTTTTCTACTAAAATATAGAAAAATTCATTTTATGCGTGTGGCCCACCAATTTAATTTATATATTATTTTGTAGTAGTTACAAACAATTTTTCTTTAAATTAAATTTTTTTCAACACTTATTTTTTTTTTATTAATTTTTAAGTTTACATTAATCTTGACTTGAAAACAATTACCACCCTATCTCTTTGTCTGACTAATTAAATTGAATTAAATGAATAAAACAAAAAACCTGAAAATATTTTTTATGTTAAAAGAAATTGTGGTAAATAAAAAAACAAAACAAAAATGTAAAATAAAAGCTTTTTTATTTAAAATTAGGACACAACTCGAAACACTAGTTGATTAAGGCCTCTAATCAAGAAATAATCAAAATCAGTGATCACTATCATTTCCTGAAATATGCGTACGACCAAGAACGAATTGAAAAGAAAAAACTTTAATACGGTGTGGTTGCTTGAAAAGAAAGTATGTATTACAAATATTTGATTTTGGTGAAAAAATAAAATCTGCAGATCGGAAAATATTCATTATTAATCTGCGATCGCTTATATTTTTCATTAAAAATCAAAATGAACCTAATTGAGAAAACAATGAAAATAAGTGATCTCACAACGATTTAGTTTCTTTAACTTTCGTACGATCGAGAAAATGTTAAAAATTTGTGAAAAAAAAAACTGATAATCCATCTTAAATAGACATAATATTGACCTTTAAAAGGCATTTTATCGAGAAAACATTCAAAATCAGTTAAATTTTCCATAAAAATCTATAATAATATCGATTTTTATTAATTGTTATATTAGGCAAGGAGGGGTTATACACCTTAAGTTGCAACTCCATTCGAAGACTGTTATGATCAATTATGATTCCCATTGTGATAAGATAGTAGAGAAATATAAAAGAAAGTAGTCAGAATCAGATCAATTATGATTCCCATTGTGATAAGATAGAAAAATATAGAAGAAAGTAGTTAGAATCAGATCAAGAAAGTAATGTGACAGTGATCTAGGTCAATAGCCCTTTATATGTTCAATCGCCTACAAAATTCCGATATAGTCATGTCCTATTTGCTAACAAAGGTCCTAATAGAACAATTGCCCATTAAAACCCCTAAAAAATCTATCCGGTCGCTTTTGCATCAAGTTTTGGCCATGGAGGCTTGGGCTTTCAAGAAATTAGCTTGTTACAGGGACAAATGGGTGTATTGGCCCCCCTGTTCCTTTCATTTAGATCAAGGTTCGTCTTGAAAGTTCGTCCTCTACCTCCTGGTACCCAACACAGCCTTATAATATCACTGAGAGCATTTCTATATTCTTAGACTAGGCACGAGTACACCGTATGACAATGCTATAAGTGCAGTTTGATTATCGATCTCGGAACTATATGTTCTCGTTCCGTCGCTTTCCAGATCACTAGAATGGACGATACTGCATTTGTTAGAGAGTATTAATAACTTTTTTATATCCATGTCAGCAATCAATATATCATCATCTGCCCACCCCTTAAACAGTCTAAATAACTTTTTTATATCCATGTCAGCAATGTATATACCGGCATCTCAACATCCCTCAAACAGTTTGTCGGATTCAATACATTCTTTCCTATTCTGAAGCTATTTAATGGGCATTGCCCTGAATTCAATCCATTATTTCCTATTCTGAAGCTATTTAGTGGGTCTTAGCCCGAAATCTAAAGTCTTTACTACATTCTAGTCTAAAGTATGGATTATATTGTAGGATTAAAGGACTGAGTTACGCTGACAACGAACATGTCTCAATCACATTAAGTTTTAAAGATATTGTGTTTTAAAGTCTGAAAAAAAAACACATTTTTTGTCATATATAAGACTTTATCTGAAAGTTCATGAGTTTAAAATGAAGTTTTAACCTCTGTTGTATATCTTAACCTAATCTTTAGGAAAAGCTATGACATATTGTGACATACATACATGTATGTATGTATATGTAAGTTTGTCATAAAAGAAGGTGAAATGTAATAGAAAATAGTTTTTGTCAATTTATGACTGCTGCAAACTTTACATTAAGATATCTCGAAGAAGGAAAAGATATAACAGAGATTAAAACTTTATTTTTAACTCAACAGATTGGATTTTAAGATGACCTAATTATTTTTATTTTACTACATGATATCTCAAAAACTTGATGTGATGGAGTAGAACTCAACGCATCTCAATATTTTACACAAAATTTTCTGGTCTGTGCTAATTTTCTGCTTCTGTCACACTGTGACTAGAATTAAAAAAAACAAGTAAGAAGTCTATATTCGCCTTTGCCGAATCTTATATACCCTTCACCATATTGTGTTTAAAAAATATTAATTTTATAAAATGTCAATTTATTTCATATTCCCGACCCTGTCATAACTTAAGCAAAACAAGAGAAACAACAACAATGCTAAACGAAATAAAAAACAGAAAAAACAAAATACACAACGTAATGAAACCACAGCCATCCAAACATTCGAAACAATATACACAAAAAAACAAAAACAAAATACACAAGGCAATGAAACCACAGCCATCCAAACATATGAAACGAAATACACACACAAAAAAACAAAAACAAAATACACATCGCAATGAAACCAACCTTTTATACAATAAGCAGTGTTGTTGTTGCTTTTTTGATGAAATTTTCAGAGGTTGTCTCGGATTTTTGCTCATATCTCCGTTATTTATGGACCGATTTTGCTGATTCTCGAAAGTATGTCCAACAGAATTATTGAAGATTTGGATCCTGAAGATATCTGGGGTCTTCAGAAAATTGATTTCAACAAACACACAGACAGACGGACAGACAGACAGACGGACATAGCTTAATCGACTCCGCTATCTATAAGGACTCGGAATATATATACTTTATAGGGTCGAAAATTATATTGTAGAAATTACAAACGGAATGACAAACTTATATGTATATACCCTTATCACGAAGGTGAAGGGTATAAAAAGAAACTTATTTTCCAGGAATTAATTTATAAACAATTATAAATTAAGAAAAAAAAACATAAATAAAAAATATTGATAAACATGGTACTTTTTTCATCAGACTACTTATCAATAATAAACTGTAAATATGTGCGTACAAATGTATGGTTGTCTTTTTCCAGAATAAGTATACAACTTAATTAAGAGGTGAGAGAAGCTGTTCAAAGGAACACAAATGTTGCCATTATAAAGAGAATTTATTATTTAATTGTTAAAATAGCGAATAAACAAAACAACAATGAGTTATAATAAAAACAAAGACTCCGAGTCTTTTTATCATTTCTATGTATGAAGAATTTGTTTATTTAAATGATGATAATAAATAGTATGATACACCACTATTTGCAATTGTTTAACAATTTAAGACAATTTGCAAATTGCAATATAGAAAATTTTAATTTTAAAAAAGTAATTTAAAAACAACTTTAATTAAGACTTATTAATAAATTAAACAATAGTTTTAAAGTGCCAAACAAAAATTTTTTTTAACAAAGTTACAAAACTCATCTTTTCTTCTTTCAAAACAAAAACTTTTAAAATTTACCTCGTACTTTTATTGAAAAAATCCAACATTTGCACTAAATGCGTATAAATTTTTATTAAAAAACATGTATGCAACTTATTTTTTTATTATTTCTTAAATTAATGCATTTGCAAACACTTCAAAATTTGCATTTGTATGCAAAATATTTAAAAAATAAAGAAATAAAACCTGCAGAATTGTCGAGAAAATGATGATGGCTTCACAAAAAAATAACAAAACAAAACAAAAAACATTTCACATTCGCACTTTCACTACACTCTTTTATCTTTTACTAATATGTATGTTTCTATGTGTGTGTGTATAATTTTTATGTACTCTTTGTTTTTGTATAGTTTAATCTCTCTTAGTTTTTGTTTACACTCTCTATTTATCACTCATGTAAAAGAAGAATGCAAAAAAATGCATTACAAATTACTGTGTGATTACATTTGAGACAACACAACCACAGTTAGTAAAGAGTTTTTTTCAGCCGATTTGACAAAAGGACACAACATCAGTGGTCTATCACATACCAGAGACAAAAAATATCTGTAACTGTGAGACAATAAACCTAAATATTTGATCATGTCCAAACGAAACAGAAAAAACGATAGTTTTGCGTCTCGTTTGCACCAGTTGAATGTATTAGTTCGTATACCTGTTGCTAAGTTTAGCGTGGAGTGCTGTCGTTCTAGCTCAATTTGAGGTTATAAAACTATTGGAAGGCTCTCTCTCTCTCTCTAAACCAAGGTGTGATAACTTGGCAACTCAAGTTTTACTTTTATTACAAAGAAAAAATTCTTGTTGCTACATGGATGTCTTTATTATAAACTAAAATTTTACTGATGCATCCTATCGTCTGCAGTCCTAATTGTAATTGTTCAGATGAAAACAAATGATAAATTGCATTTTATTATTGTCACTCACACTCATACAACATACTTACTTACTTAAAAAAAAGTTAGCAATAATTATTATTGTGGATCTTCAAGTGAGATCATAGACGCCAAAGTGTCTTTATGATTTATTTGCAAAAACATATCATGGACAGAGAAGTATCAACATATTAACACTATATACCACATTGGGGGGTGTCTCAAAATTTGGTTAAAAATTCTAGAAAATCTAAATTTTATTTTATAAGATCTTTCTACTTAACCACTTAGATCAGACGTTTTAACTGATTATTTGCAGTTACTTGTAAAAAATCGTACAGTTACGGTTCCAGTGTTAATTTATTGAAGATGAAAGTTAAGGAAAAGTCCTTACTAATAGATTTATATACATAGCACAGAACGTCACTATCTGGATAAGATAGTGAATAGAGAGATCGTTTGTCGTTGACCACAAGAGAATGTAACCTTTTCAGGAAATGTAAAATTTGAATGATTTAACGAACTGTCAGTGTTATTTTGCGTAATTCTTATCTCGTGGAACCCCAGGTGGATGCTAGCGGTAAAAAGGCAAATATTTATATGAGTAAAGTGTTTGCGATCTAGCCTAAAGGAGATTATTGAGAAAACCATTTCTAGAAATGAAGGAGGCTGAAATCGTGGCCCTGCTGTCACTTATCGAAATGGTCTTGATGGGAAGATTAGTACAAATTAATGGCTCGCAGTTGACAGAAGCTTTCTACAAGAAATCGGTTTCTTCAGTAGCAGCTCCGAAGATGTATCCTTAAAAGAGCAGACAGAGCTGAACGGATTAAGATTAGCAATTGTGGAAACAAAAAGAGATTACCTAAGATCTTCTTGTTTACTATCAGGTTGTGTTGGGTACATACATAGGTACCTCTGCAACATACAGGCTGATGAAGTCGCTGGATTGCAAGGCATCTAAGGTCTTAGTGGTAGGAGTATCGATCTATGTTCGTTGCTTGTGCTATCAGTCGTCTTCGAGATATAATCGGGACGTCTTGGAGCTGACGTTAAAAGTTGGTTCTCAAAAAATAATATAGTAACGATGAAGTAATCTACACATTTAACATAGAATCATAAACATACAACAAAGTCCTGGATTAACTTGGAAGCCAGAACCATACTTCGTTTTATCAAAATCCAAACAATTATAGGCCTAACCATCCTAAATCAGTGTATAAGGCAGTTCTCTTTCCAGTTAGCTAATCTGTCTGTTCGTTTGACCAATGTTAGAACTAAATCCCTGTTTCATCTCGGACACACTACGAGGGTTGTATCAGACCACCATTGTTGCTTTTTTGACTCGGTGTAGCATAGTTCAGAATTTCCCAAATATCTGTTTAGTTGCAGTATATTTGTTTAGACCTATTGAACTTACGAAAGGGTTAACTGTCAAACAAACTCTCATACTGCTCACACTACTTGACATTTATGATTAAAAAACAAAACTGCCTCATATGTTGTAGGATCAATCCACCACAGACTCTACAGATTCCATTACATTCAGAATAGTGCACTGTTTGGTGCGTTGATCATAATGCCAGATCAATGGAGATCATTATCGCAACTTGATCAATGTTTTTTTTTATGGATAACATTGATCCGGATGAAATTAGAATTGTGCTACGTGTTATATGACGACTGCAATCATCGAGTTATAGAAATAAATATTTGGCGATAACTTGATATCGAGAACATGCGTCGCGGTGACCAAATACACAAAATCATATGAATTTTAAAATCGGTATTAAAAAGGATTCAAAAATGGTCTGTATTAGTGTTAAATCACTATTGATGATCAAAAGAGACAAAATTTGCAAAATGTCTGCTCAGAAAATCAACGTAGACAGAGACTAACTTCTGAGTTGGGTTAGTGTTCAATTAATTGAGACACAGCAAAAATAATGTACAATATCGACAAAAAAAAACATAAACAAAATAAAAAAGTACAAGAAGAAGAAAATATACATACTTACATACTTACATACATACAAACACACATATTCATTATTTATTTGTTTGTTTGTACCACTAGTGTAGTGGTGGTGGGTATCTGTCTCGATCGTACTAAAGTCATAGATGGAGGGACCTTATAAATACCGGCACAAACAAGTTCTTGCTTCAGTAAGATTTAAACCGTGCTGTGAATAAGAACAAATACAACAAAACAAACGCTTCAATTAAAATAGACTAATCATAAAATTTCATAAATTGTGATCTTTTTTTTTTTTGGATTTGAGGGAAAGAAAAAGAGTGATAATATATTATTGTCTTGTGTTACCTGTAATAAACATAAATTAAAAAAAAACTCCACAAGAAATATTACTAATAAAAAAACAAAGAGGTGTAATTTCGCAAAAAATCGCACACAAAAGTGAGTGTAATTTAGCGCAAAAGGGGGAAAAATATATAAAGAAAAAGTCTTAAAGGCCTAACTATAATATGCTTAAACAAACTGAAGTCAGCTTAAGCAACTGTGCGAACACATATAAAATGTATGTGACAAACTATAATGTACTTAAGAGAGTTTCGTCAAGTTTCGTCAAATTTTATTTGCTTAAGCAAAGAGCGATACTGACAGCACATTACGTACGGAACAATTGTTTGTTTATTATACACAA